>NC_138167.1:35178795-35466295 GCF_964165515.1 Mesoplodon bidens
TGTAGTTTTCTTTCTTTGTGACATCCTTGTCTGGTTTTGATATCAAGGTGATGGTGGCCTCATAGAATGAGTTTGGAAGTGTTCCTCCCTCTGCTACATTTTGGAAGAGTTTGAGAAGGATAGGTGTTAGCTCTTCTCTAAAAGTTTGATAGAATTCGTCTGTGAAGCCATCATCTGGTCCTGGGCTTTTGTTTGTTGGAAGATTTTTAATCACAGTTTCAATTTCAGTGCTTGTGATTGGTCTATTCATATTTTCTGTTTCTTCCTGGTTCAGTCTTGGAAGGTTGTAAATTCCTAAGAATTTGTCCATTTCTTCCAGATTGTCCATTTTATTGGCATATAGTTGCTTGTAGTAATCTCTCATGATCCTTTGTATTTCTGCAGTGTCACTTGTTACTTCTCCTTTTTCATTTCTAATTCTATTGACTTGAGTCTTCTCCCTTTTTTTCTTGATGAGTCTGGCTAATGGTTTAACAATTTTGTCTATCTTCTCAAAGAACCAGCTTTTAATGATCTTTTTTTTTTTTTTTTGGCCACACCATGCAGCATGTGGAATCTTAGTTCCCTGACCAGGGTTTGAACCCGTGCCCCCTGCATTGGGAGCGTAGAGTCTTAACCACTGGGCCACCAGGGAAGTCCCAAGAACCAGCTTTTAATGATATTGATCTTTGCTATCGTTTCCTTCATTTCTTTCTGATCTGATCTTTATGATTTCTTTCCTTCTGCTAACTTTGGGATGTTTTTGTTCTTCTTTCTCTAATTGCTTTAGGTGTAAGGTTAGGTTGTTTATTTGAGATGTTTCTTGTTTCTTAAGGTAGGATTGTATTGCTATAAACTTCCCTCTTAGAACTGCTTTTGCTGCATCGCATAGGTTTTGTGTCGTCGTGTCTCCATTGTCATTTGTTTCTAGGTATTTTTTGATTTCCTCTTTGATTTCTTCAGTGATCTCTTGGTTATTAAGCAATGTATTGTTTAGCCTCCATGTGTTTGTATTTTTTACAGATTTTTTTCCTGTAATTGATATCTAGTCTCATAGCGTTGTGGTCAGAAAAGATACTTGATACGATTTCAATTTTCTTAAATTTACCAAGGCTTGATTTGTGCCCCAAGATATGATCTATCCTGGAGAATGTTCCATGAGCACTTGAGAAGAATGTGTATTTTGTTGTTTTTGGATGGGATGTCCTATAAATATCAATTAAGTCCATCTTGTTTAATGTATCATTTAAAGCTTGTGTTTCCTTATTTATTTTCATTTTGGATGATCTGTCCATTGGTGAAAGTGGGGTTTTAAAGTCCCCTACTATGATTGTGTTATTGTCCATTTCCCCTTTTCTGGCTGTTAGTATTTGCCTTATGTATTGAGGTGCTCCTATGTTGGGTGCATAAATATTTACAATTGTTATATCTTCTTGGATTGATCCCTTGATCATTATGTACTGTCCTTCTTTGTCTCTTGTAATAGATTTTGTTTTAAAGTCTACTTTGTCTGATATGAGAATTACTACTCCAGCTTTCTTTTGATTTCCGTTTGCATGGAATATCTTTCTCCATCCCCTTACTTTCAGTCCGTATGTGTCCCTAGGTCTGAAGTGGGTCTATTGTAGACCGCATATATACGGGTCTTGTTTTTGTATCTATTCAGCCAGTCTGTGTCTTTTGGTTGGAGCATTTAACCCATTTACATTTAAGGTAATTATCGATATGTATGTTCCTATTCCCATTTTCTTAATTATTTTGGGTTTGTTATTGTAGGTCTTTTCCTTCTCTTGTGTTTCCTGCCTAAGGAAGTTCCTTTAGCATTTGTTGTAAAGCTGGTTTTGTAGTGCTGAATTCTCTTAGCTTTTGCTTGTCTGTGAAGCTTTTAATTTCTCCGTCAAATCTGAATGAGATCCCTGCTGGGTAGAGTAATCTTGTTTGTAGGTTTTTCTCCTTCATCACTTTAAATATGTCCTGCCACTCCCTTCTGGCTTGCAGAGTTCCTGCTGAAAGATCAGCTGTTAACTTTATGGGGCTTCCCTTGTGTGTTATTTGTTGTTTTTCCCTTGCTGCTTTTAATATTTTTTCTTTGTTTTTAATTTTTATAGTTTGATTAATATGTGTCTTGGCGTGTTTCTCCTTGGATTTATCCTGTATGGGACTCTCTGTGCTTCCTGGACTTGATTAAGTATTTCCTTTCCTATATTAGGGAAGTTTTTAACTATAAGGTCTTCAAATATTTTCTCAGTCCTTTTCTTTTTCTCTTCTTCTTCTGGGACCCCTATAATTCGAATACTGGTGCATTTAATGTTGTCCCATAGGTCTCTGAGACTGTCCTAAATTCTTTTCATTCTTTTTTCTTTATTCTGCTCTGTAGTAGTTATTTCCACTATTTTATCTTCCAGGTCACTTATCCGTTTTTCTGCCTCAGTTATTCTGCTACTGATCCCTTCTAGAGATTTTTTTTTTTTTTTTTTTTTTGCGGTACGCGGGCTTCTCACTGTTGTGGCCTCTCCCGTTGCAGAGCACAGGCTCCAGATGCGCAGTCTCAGTGGCCATGGCTCACGGACCCAGGCGCTCTGCGGCATGTGGGAGCTTCCCGGGCCGGGGCACGAACCCGTGTCCCCTGCATCGGCAGGCGGACTCTCAGCCACTGCACCACCAGGGAAGCCCCTAGAGAATTTTTAATTTCATTTGTTGTGCTGTTCATCACTGTTTGTTTGCTCTTTAGTTCTTCTAGGCCCTTTTTAAATGTTTCTTGTATTTTCTCCATTCTATTTCCAAGATTTTGGATCATCTTTACTGTCATTAATCTGAATCCTTTTTAAGGCAGACTGCCTATTTCCTCTTCATTTGTTAGGTGTGGTGGGTTTTTGCCACTCCTTCATCTGCTGTGTGTTTCTCTGTCTTCTCATTTTGCTTAATTTACTCTGTTTGGGGTTTCCTTTTCGCAGGCTGCAGGTTCGTAGTTCCCGTTGTTTTTGGTGTTTGTCCCCAGTGGCTAAGGTTGGTTCAGTGGGTTGTGTAGGCTTCCTGCTGGAGGGGACTAGTGCCTGTGTTCTGGTGGATGAGGCTGGATCTTGTCTTTCTGGTGGGCAGGTCCACGTCTGGTGGTGTGTTTTGTGGTGTCTGTGGACTTATTATGATTTTAGGCAGCCTCTCTGCTAATGAGCGGGGTTGTGTTCCTGTCTTGCTAGTTGTTTGGCTTAGGGTGTCCAGCACTGTAGCTTGCTGGTCGTTGAGTGAAGCTGGGTGCTGGTGTTGAGATGGAGATCTCTGGGAGATTTTTGCCATCTGATAGTATGTGGAGCTGGGAGGTCTCTTGTGGACCAGTGTCCTGAACTTGGCTCTCCCACCTTAGAGGCACAGCCCTGATGCCTGGCTGGAGCACCAAGAGCCTGTCATCCACAAGGACACAAGAGTCTTCTAAATTATTCTCCTCTGGATATCAGTCGGTAAGGTAACTGCTGGTCATCACAATGCGTATTCAGAAAAATCCACGTTTTACTCCTGTGCTCTTTTTCTTGTTTCTGCTAGCAATTAATATCCTGAACAGGATACCCATTCACAAATGCCAAGTTCACCATAAAAGCAGATAATTCCATACAGCTCTTCCCTACAAGACTGCCTCCAGTTAGCTCTCAAAGTGCACGATTGTTCGGTGAAGATACAATCCAGGTGCAGAGCAGGGGGAAGAAAAGAAAACTGGGAGGAAAAAGAAGAGGCAGATAGAATAGTAGAGACTGATAGAGGAGAGGGCAGAAAAAAAGGGAAGACATTTGTTAAAAACAAGGAAAGAAAAGGCCGTTAAGTGAGGAAGTCTGTGAGCTCTCCGACAAGAATCGGAGTCTTGCTTTTTGCAAATCTTCTGTATCCATATAGCCTTTCAGAATCCCTTGGTCCCCAAGTAAAATTTCCAGATCCGGGATGCAGCCATAAGAAAGAATCCTATGTATATTTCACAAGTATCCCACAATAACAGATCCAACGCGGTTTTCCTTCTACAGTCCTTTGCTTCCTTTTGAAATGGAAATCCCTACTATGGATTTTTGTATTTTGTAAATTTGCATTTTCATATATACAATTTCATTAAACCAAGGTTTTCAGTGGGGACAATTATACTTTGGGACTTCAGAAACAAGGTTGTTTTTTTTTTTCTCTTTTTATTTCTGTTAAAATATCTGGGTTTTTTCATCATTTAATTATTTACAATGCTCAGATCTCAAGATTCAGGAGAACTGGAAACCCATGGTATTTGGAGAAGAGTACAGTAATGAACACTGACAATGCCAAAGCCTTGAGAGTGGTTTCTGGTTGCCAAGCACGTTAAGAAGATTGTATGACCAACTGGTGTGCAGCGCATTATGGAAAAGAGCACACTGATTTCTAGCTCACTTCTTCTTGTACAACTAGGGGAAACGTTTATGAAAACTCTGAAGGGAAAGGATTTTTCTTGGCATGGTATGATTTTCCCAAGCTTGGCAGTAACCATAACCTGCCATACAGAAACCAAATGAAACAGAATTTCATATGTATACCTCTTAGCAATATTTGTTCTATTCATAAGGAAGAACTGGAGTCTAGTGGATCAGCTAGATCAGTCTTCTCCAGTGGATATGTTAGGATAATCCAGTGGATTTCAGAAATTTATGAAGTCAGCCTCTCAGCCAATGACTTGAGCCAATTTCCCCCCAATGATTTGTGGGTATTTCACAGCTGAAGTTGTGGACAACTCTTCGCCATCTCTGTACAGCAACACTATTAGTTCCCACTCTCTGCTTAGTCTACACCTACATACCGCAAGTGATCATCAGTTTCACTGAAAAGAAGTGTCTCCTCTTTAGGAACCTAAACCATTAGATTGTCTATTGTGAGATTACTTCATCACAGCAAACTCTCTTCTAGATCCCCAAGATATGGACACTTCTCAATATTAACAAATAGCCTGAGAAAATATTAAATTTATTAACTCAGTCCAATGATTGGGGTCTAGTCTGAGTTGTAGAATATTTCTAAAGAAGACATTTTGTCACTTTCAAGCATACAGAGTAAAAATAAACCAGTGGGGTGTTGCTTATAGGGCTTTATTTAATAGATTCTGCAATGCTGACTTTTAGCTCTTTTTGAATTATATGGAGGCTGGTGAAAGCGTTCACAAAGTTTCTTCTCCTAATAAATCTATGCTACCTATTTGCACCTTTACTTCTTAGAGAACATTTTACCATCTTTTTTTTCAAGATGGTACAAGTTCAGACTATGAACAAAATATCCCATTTCATATTAGTAGGGTACAAATTAATGAGCATCATTAATTCTCCACTCAGCATGATGTACACGTTCTGTGGAGAATGCCCAGATAATCAAAATACAGTCCCTACTCTAGTGGAGATACAAGCATGTCTGATAACAAAAGGTGAACATTTTTGCTTTGTTCTTTGTCTCTCTTACCAAGATCTCTGTAAAACTGGGATCAACTAGATAAACTGTTTCTCCATACCCTCTTTTTCTTTAGTTGTTCAAGTTGGTTTTCCATGTCTCGGCAAACAAGATGGAGTGGCAGCATTTGAAGTGAATGTGATTGTAATGAATTCTGAAGGCAACACCATCCTGCAGACACCTCAAAATGCCATCTTCTTTAAAACATGTCAACAAGGTAATCAGTGATGATGATTCCAGAGAAGGCTCATAAGGCTTCCAGGTGTGATTTGGGCCAAAAATTGTAGCTAGATAGATAGATAATTATTTTGTATCATTAAAACCACACCAGTGGGAGGAGGGGTAAACGCAGGGTCCGCTTATAGTACTAAGACAGACTTTCTCTGCTTTGACTGCACTCACAATTTTAGGAACTCCAGCACCCTTCAAAATGCCCTGTCTTCCACCTCTCTTCTTTCCCTCCTCCAACACAACCTTTGGGAGTCCCCACCCTCATAGCAAGGGTGCCAGTCATCACCAGCAACTACTATGACCCATACGCCCCGCCAAAAGCTTGGTGCTTTTGACTTCCAAAGATCATGCCAGTGATCTCTGCCAGGCCTTTGCACCTCTCCATCACAGCCCGGATACCCAGTTAAGCATGAAGGCTTTCCCATGCTGTCTCCTTTCCCATCCTGATACAAGCTCTTCCAACACAGAATTTAAGCACTGGAGGCTTTCAGTGCCCTAAAGATGTACCAAAAGGTCATTCCCCCCTCTGAAAATGAATATTGAGGGCAATATCCATCATTCTGTTTCAGTGTAAATTTAAGGAGGTGCAGTAGATTGATGGGTGGGAGGAAGGCAGAACATAAAGCTTGCTTTGCCTTCTTCCACGAGCTCCCTACTGTTGGAAGTAGGATTGAGAGGCAGTATCTTACTTTCATGAAGACTTAGTGAAGTACAGGCAGTGTAGAGAGAATGAAGTGGAAGTACTGGTATTCAATAAATTATGATAATTGGTGTGCTGGGGAAAAAGTGACCGTTAGCCTCTTCATGCCCCTGTAATTCACGCAACATGATTTGAAAGCTGTCTATATAAACCTTGTTTCTCTTTGGTGAAGCTGAGTGCCCAGGAGGGTGCCGAAATGGAGGCTTTTGTAACGAAAGACGGGTCTGCCAGTGTCCTGATGGATTCTACGGACCTCACTGTGAGAAAGGTAAGAACAGAGACAGCCAGCTTCCCTGCTTGCTTCCTAATGAGATGGGTGTTACACAGGAGCCCCACATGTATTTTTAACACATCACCTGAAATTATTTTTCTGGTCACATTATAAGGATTTGTGCAGTCTTAAAAAGCCACAGAAAAGCTATTGGAAAGTATTCTGCTAGGAGTGGTTTTCTGTTAAATCCAATATGTGGTGACAGGAGCAGAAAATTGGCACAATGTCTACATTCTTTGTGGCCACTTTCACTCTCCTCCACCCCCCTCCGCAATTCACTATTATATATACTATGCTTTAGCATAATCTTATGAAAGTTTTGAGTTTTTTTCCCTCCACTAAAATTAGTTTTAAAAAGCTAGTATTATGAGTGATTTGAAAGTATCTACTCCAATTAAAAGTAGCTTGTTTCACAATTAAGTCTACACCTGAGTTATGAAGGTGCTCTAGGCAAAAAAAAAAAGAAGGATGAAAATCATTTGTGTAGTAAATATATATATTTTGGTGAAATTACTACTAAGAAAGCTATATGAAAAAAGAGATGAACATGAAAATGTTTATTAACCACAAAGGTGTCTAAACCACAAGCTCACATATACTGAGCTTATTTGACCAGAGTAAGCAAAATATTTTTCATCTTCAAAAAATAGATTTTTTTCTTGTTTGCATTGATTTTTTTCTTTATTTTATTTTCTTAATTGAAATATAGTTGGTTTACAGTGTTGTTAGTTTCAGGTGTACAACAAAGTGATTCAGTTACATATATATATTTTTTTCAGATTCTTTTCCCATATAGGTTATTACAAAATATTGAGTATAGTTCTCTGTGCTATACAGTAGGTCCTTGGTTATCTAGTAGTGTGTGTATCTGTTAATCCCAACCTCCTAATTTATCCCTCCCCCACCTTCCCTTTCTCCTTTGGTAACCATAAGTTTGCTTTCTATGCCTATGGGTCTGTTTCTGTTTTGTATATAAGTTCATTTGTATCTTTTCTTTTTAGATTCCAAATATAAGTGGTATCATATGATATTTGTCTGTCTAGCTCACTTCATTTAGTATGATTATCCCTAGGTCCATCCATGTTGCTGCAAACGGCATTATTTTATTCTTTTTATAGCTGAGTAATATTCCATTGTGTGTGTGTGTATGTGTGTGTGTGTGTGTGTGTATATATATATATATATATATATATATATCATATCTTCTTTATCCATTCATCTGTCGATGCACATTTAAGTTACTTCCATGTCTTGGCTATTGTAAATAGTGCTGCAATGAACACTGGGTGCAATTTACATTCCCACCAACAGTGTAGGAGGGTTCCTTTTTCTCCACACCCTCTCCAGCATTTATTATTTGTAGAATTTTTGATGATGGCCATTCTGACCAGTGTGAGGTGGTACCTCATTGTAGTTCTGATTTGCATTTCTCTAACAATTAGTGATGTTGAGCAGCTTTTCATGTGCCTCTTGGCCATCTGTATGTCTTCTTTGGAGAAATGTCTATTTAGGTCTTCTGCCCATTTTTTGATTGGGTTGTTTGTTTTTTTTCATATTGAGCTGCATGAGCTGCTTGTATATTTTGGAGATTAATCCTTTGTCAGTTGCTTTGTTTGCAAATATTTTCTCCCATTCTGAGGGTTGTCTTTTCTTCTTGTTTATGGGTTCCTTTGCTGTGCAAAAGCTTTTAAGTTTAATTAGGTCCCATTTGTTTATTTTTTAATTTCCATTACTCTAGGGGATGGATCCAAAAAGATATTGCTGCAATTTATCTCAAAGAGTGTTCTGCCTATGTCTTCCTCTACGAGTATTATAGTATCTGGTCTTACATTTAGGTCTTTAATCCATTTTGAGCTTTTTTGGTGTATGGTGTTAGAGAATGTTCTAATTTCATTCTTTTACATGTAGCTGTCCAGTTTTTCCAGCACCACTTATTGAAGAGACAGTCTTTTCTCCATTGTATAGTATTTCCTCCCTTGTCATAGATGAATTAACCATAGGTACATGGATTTATTTCTGGGCTTTCCATCCTGTTCCATTGATCTATGTGTCTGTTTTTGTGCCAGTACCATACTGTCTTGATTACTGTAGGTTTGTAGTATAGTCTGAAGCCAGGGAACCTGATTCCTCCAGCTCCATTTTTCTTTCTCAAGATTGCTTTGGCTATTCAGGGTCTTTTGTGTTTCCATACATATTTTAAAATTTTTGCTCTAGTTCTGTGAAAAATGCCGTTTGTGATTTGATAGGGATGACACTGAATTTGTAGATTGCCTTGGGTAGTATGGTCATTTTAACAATATTGATTCTTCCAACCCAAGAACACAGTACATCTTTCCATCTGTTTGGGTCATCTTCAGTTTCTTTCATCAGCATCTTATAGTTTTCAGAGTACAGGTCTTCTGCCTCCTTAGGTAGGTTTATTCCTAGGTATTTCATTCCTTTTGATGTGATGGTAAGTAGGATTGTTTCCTTAATTTCTCTTTCTGATCTTTTGTTGTTAGTGTATAGAAATGCAACGGATTTCTGTGTGTTAATTTTGTATCCTGTAAATTTACTGAATTCATTGATGAGCTGAGTAGTTTTCTGGTAGCGTCTTGAAGATTTTCTATATATAGCATCATGTCATCTGCAAACAGTGACAGTTTTACTACTTCTTTTGCAATTTGGATCCCTTTTATTTCTTTTTCTTCTCTGATTGCTGTGGTTTGGACTTCCAAAACTATGTTGAATAAAAGTGGCAAGAATAGACATCCTTGTCTTGTTCCTGATCTTAGAGGAAATGCTTTCAGCTTTGCACTGTTGAGTATGATGTTAGTTGTGCATTTGTCATATATGGCTTGTATTATGTTGAGGTATGTTCCTTCTGTGCCCACTTTCTGGAGAGCTTTTATCATAAATCAATGTTGAATTTTATCAAAAGCTTTTTCTGCATGTACTGAGATGATCATATGATTGTTATTCTTCAATTTGTTAATGTGGTGTATCACACAGATTGATTTGCGGATATTGAAAAATCCTTGCATGACTGCGATAAATCCCACTTGATCACTGGGTGTGATCCTTTTAATGTATCGTTGGATTCAGTTTGCTAGTATTTTGTTGAGGATTTTAGCATCTATGTTCATCAGTGATATTGGCCTCTAATTTTGTGTGTGTGTGTGGTATCTTTGGTTTTGGTATCAGGGTGATGGTGGGCTCATAGAATGAGTTTGGGAGTGATCCTTCCTCTGTAATTTTTTGGAATAGCTTCAGAAGGATAGGTGTTAACTCTTCTCTAAATGTTTGTTAAAATTCACCTGTGAAGCCATCTGGTCCTGGACTTTTGTTTGTAGTTTTTGCATCACAGATTCAATTTCAGTACTGTTAATTGGTCTGTTCATATTTTCTGTTTCTTCTTGGTTCAATCTTGGGAGATTGTACCTTTCTAAGAATTTGTCCATGTCTTCTAGGTTGTCCATTTTATTGGCATATAGTTGCTTAATCTCTTATGGTCCTTTGTATTTGTGGTGTCAGTTGTAACTTCTCCTTTTTCATTTCTAATTTTATTGATTTAGGCCCTCTCCCTTTTTTTCTTGATGAGTCTGGCTAAAGACTTATCAATTATATTCATCTTTTCAAAGAACCAGCTTTTAGATTTATTGATTTTTTTTATTGTTTTCTTTGTCTCTATTTCATTATTTCTGCTCTGATCTTTATGATTTCTTTCCTTCTACTAACTTTGGGTTTTATTTGTTCTTCTTTCTCTAGTTGCTTTAGGTGTAATGTTAGGTTGTTTATTTGAGATTTTTCTTGTTTCCTGAGGTAAGCTTGTATCATTATAAACTTCACTCTTAGAGCTGCTTTTGCTGCATCCCATAGCATTTGGATCATTATGTTTCCATTTTCATTTGTCTCTAGGTATTTTTTGATTTCCTCTTTGATTTCTTCAGTGATCTATTGGTTATTTAATAGCATGTGTTTTTTGCAGTTTTCTTCTTTTAGTTGATTTCTAATCTCCTGCATTGTGGTTAGAAAAGATGGTAGATATGATTTCAATTTTCTTATATTTACTGAGGCTTGATTTGTGACCCAATATGTGATCTATCATGGAGAATGTTCATGTGTACTTGAAAAGAATGTGTATTCTGAGGCTTTCAGATGGAAAGCCTTAGAAATATTTATAAAAAGCCTTTATAAATATCATTTAAGTCCATCTGGTCTAATGTGTCATTTGAGACCTGTGTTTCCTTATTGATGATGTAAGTGGGGTGTTAAAATCCCCCACTATTACTGTGTTACTATCAATTTCTCCATTTATGTCTGTTAACATTTGCCTTATTATTGAGGTGCTCCTATGTTGGGTGCATATATATTTACAATTGTTATTATCTTCTTCTTGGATTGATCCCTTGCTCATTATGTAGTATCCTTCTTTATCTCTTGGAACAGTCTTTATTTTAAAGTCTATTTTGTCTAATATGAGTATTGCTACTCCAGCTTTCTTTTGATTTCCATTTGCATGCAATACCTTTTTCCATCTCCTCACTTTAAGTCTGTATGTGTTTCTAGATCTGAAGTGGGTCTTTTATAGACAGCATATATACAGGTATTGTTTTTGTATCCATTTAGCCAGTTTGTGTCTTTTGGTTGGAGCATTTAATCTATTTACACTTAAGGTAATTATCAATATGTATGTTCCTATTGCCATTTTGTTAACTGTTTTGGATTTGTTTTTGTAGGTCTTTTTTCTTCCTTTCCTCTTTTGTTCTCTTCTCTTGTGATTTGATGACTATCTTCAGTGTTGTGCTTGGATTCCTTTTTCTTTTTTGTGTGTATATATATTATAGATTTTTGGTTTGCAGTTACCATGAGCTTTTGATGTATCAGTCTATACATATACACAATTGTTTTAAGTTACTGATCTCTTAATTTCAAATGCATTTCTAATATCCTGCATTTGTACTCTCCTGTTCTCATGATTGCTGGTTTTGATATTGTATTTGTGTGCAGATGATTTCCTACCTTTACTGTATGTTTGCCTTTACTGGTGACCTTTCCCATTTCATAACGTTCTTTTTTTTTTTTTTTTTGGCATTACGTGGGCCTGTCACTGTTGTGGCCTCTCCTGTTGTGGAGCACAGGCTCCGGACGTGCAGGCTCAGCGGCCATGGCTCATGGGCCCAGCCGCTCCGCGGCATGTGGGATCTTCCCAGACTGGGGCACGAACCCGTGTCCCCTGCATCGGCAGGCGGACTCTCAACCACTGCACCACCAGGGAAGCCCCATAGTGTTCTTATTTCTAGTTGTGGCCTTTTCTTTTCCACCTAGAGAAGTTCCTTTAGCATTTGTTGTAAAGCTAATTTGGTGGTGCTGAATTCTTTTAGGTTTTGCTTGTCTGTAAAGCTTTTAAATTCTCCATCAAATCTGAATGAGAGCCTTGCTAGGTAGAGTATTCTTGGTTGTAGGTTTTTCCCTTTCATCACTTTAAATATACCATGCTACTTTCTTCTGGCCTACAGAATTTCTGCTGAAAAATCAGTTGATAACCTTATGGGGATTCCCTTCTTTCTTATTTGTCGCTTTTCCCTTGTTGCTTTTAATATTTTATCTTTATCTTTAATTTTTGTCAATTTGATTAGTAGATGTCTTGGTGTGTTCCTCCTTGGTTTAATCCTGTATGGATCTCTCTGCACTTTCTGGAGTTGGGTGACTGCTTCCTTTCCCATGTTAGGGAATTTTTCAGCTATTATCTCTTCAAATATTTTCTCAGGCCTTTTCTCTCTCTTTTCTCCTTCTGGGACCCATATAATGCAAATCCTGGTACATTTGATATTGTCCCAGAGGTCTCTTAAATGGTCCTCATTTCTTTTCTTTCTTTTTTTCTTTATTCTGTTCCACGGCAGTGATTTCCACCACTTTGTCTTCCAGCTTACTTGTACGTTCTTCTGCCTCATTCATTCTGCTGTTGATTCTTTCTAGTGTATTTTTTCATTTCAGTTATTGTATTCTTCAACTGTGTGGTTGTTTTTTATATTTTTGAACTCTTTGTTAAGAACTCTTGTAACTTCTCGCTCTGTGTATCCATTGTTTTCTGAGTTCTTGGATCATCTTTATGATCATTACTCTGAACTCTTTCCTGGGTAGATTGCCTATCTCCACTTAGTTGGTCTTCTGGGGTTTTATCTTGTTCTTTTGTCTGGAATATATTCTTCTGCCATCGCATTTTGTCTAAACTTCTATTTGAATTTTTATGTATATGGTAAGTTAGTTATTGGAGAAATGGCCCTCTGTAGAGGATGTCCTGTGTGTTCCAGAAGTACACTTCCCTCTCATTGCCCAGGGGCCAGGGACCAGCTGGTAGATTCTGACCTGTGTTTGCGGACTCAGTTCTGCAGCCTGCTGGATCATAGTGTTCTTGCTTCGGGTGTCTGCCCCCTGGTGGGTGAGGCTGGTCTAGAGGCTTGTGTAGGCTTCCTGTTGGGAGGGGCCAGTGCCTGCTCACTGGTGAGTGCAGCTGGGTCTTGGCCCTCTGTTGGGGAGGGCCATGTTAAGGGGTATGTCTAGAGGCGGCTGTGGGCTCAGGAAGTCTTTAGGCAGCCTGTCTGCTGATGGGTGGGGCTGTGTTCCTACCCTGCTTGTTGTTTGGCCTGAGGTGTCCCAGCACTGGAGCCTACAGGCTGTTGGGTGGGGCCAGGTCTTGGTGGCAAAGTGTCGGCCTCTAGGAGAGCTCATACCAATGAATACTCCCCGATACCTCTGCCATCAGTGTCCTTGTCCTCAGAGTGAGCCACAGCTGCCCCCCGCCCCTGGAGACCCTTCAAAACTAGATGAGTCTGGCCCAGGCTCCTATGAAGTCATTACTTTTGCCCTGGGTCCCAGTTACACAAGACCTGGTGTGCACCCTCCAAGAGTGGAGTGTCTGTTTCCCCCAGTCCTGTGGAGCTTCTGCATTCAAGCCCCGCTGGCCTTCAAAACCACCTGTTCTGGGGGTTCCTCTTCCCAATGTCAGACCTCCAGGCTGGGGAGCCTGATGGGGGACTCAGAACTCTCACTCCTGTGGGAGAACTTCTGCAATATAACTGTTCTTCAGTTTATGGGTCACGCACCTGAGGGCTATGGGATTTGATTATATCACAAGTGTGCTCTTCCTACTGTCTCGTTGTGGTTTCTTCTTTATGTCTCTGGATGTAGAATATCTTTTTTGGTAGGTTCCAGTCTTTTTATAGATGATTATTTAGCACTTAGTTGTGATTTTGGTGTGCTCATGAGAGGAGGTGAGGTCAAGGTCCTACTCCACCATCTTGTCCTGACCTTCATCTGCACTGATTTTGAAATTGGAAGATTGAGGAAATAAGGCAAGAAAAAATATTTACAGTCTTAAGAAGACCACATCTTAGTTAAAATAATGATTCTGGGCAAATTTTAATTCTCTTCTATGAAATTGGTTGAAAACTAGCCTTATTTACTGCATAAAAATAATTTTTAATATAGCAAACTTGTATCTCTAAAGAGTGACTACTTTAGTGTCAACTGCAAAGCTTGAAAATACAGACCTGTTGTATTATTGACATTTCCAAAACGGTCCTGCTCGCAAAACCCTATTTGGTCTTAATCAGAATTCTCTCTTCCCATTAGCCCTTTGCACACCACGATGCATGAACGGCGGGCTTTGTGTTACTCCCGGTTTCTGCATCTGTCCACCTGGATTCTATGGAGTCAACTGTGATAAAGGTAACTTTCTAAGAACAAGGTTGTTTTTACTTTTTAAATGTTTGATTAAAAGACGTATATTTACTATATCATCACTCTTCATAACAGCTCTGTAAATAGGATGTATCACTTCACTGGCTGCTATAACTTTTTTGTTGTTGTTTTTTTAAATATAAATTTATTTATTGCTGCGTTGTGTCTTTGTTGCTGTGCACAGGCTTTCTCTAGTTGTGGCGAGCGGGGGCTCTCTTCGTTGCTGTGTGCAGGCTTCTCTTGTTGCGGAGCATGGGCTCTAGGCGCACGCGGGCTTCAGTAGTTGTGCCGCGTGGGCTCAGTTGGCTGCTATAACTTTAACCCCAAATTTTATTGTAGCTTAACACAGTACAAGTTTACATTTGCTCACAGAATGCTCCAGGGCAGGAATACTTGGTCAGTGGGCAGGGCAGTTCTTCTCCATGCAGTGATTTAGGGTCCCAGGTGGCTTCCATCAGTGGTTCTGCCTACAGCTTTGGAGCTCTTCAGATCCAGCCAATAAGCAGAGAAAGAAAGACTGGAGTAGGTACTGCCTAAAAAACAAACAAAAAACAAAACAAAACAAAAGCTCAGAAGTGACCTACAAAACTTCAACACCTATTCCATGGATAGGAATTAGCTCCATTATCCTACCTGGATGCAGGCAGGAGAAATGTCATCCCTGGTTGGACAACCATCTCCCAATGACAACTTTATGGGAGGGGAGCGTGGACTTTTGTGAACAATTAACTGCTCCTTCCCTATTGGGGTTTTGGTATGTCCCAAATTAGTTTTATGGGTGAGCTTCAAAGACTGAAATCAAACAGTCTCTTCCAAATTGACTGACCTAGAAGTTCACTGATCCCGAATTTAATTCTCTGCTCACAGATCACATCCCTGAGAGATCAGGATCCTCCTTCCTATGATGCTGCATCATAGCCAGATTTTACTCTCAGAAAGTGGATTCAAATGTGACTCTAAAATAGTACTGAATGATTCATACTCTTTACAGGACAGCTATCTATTTTGCCCAGTTAACATCTTCTATGGAAAAAAAATTAAATTATATCCTTAAAGTGTATGTATTTAATGAAATTATCCTTGTGTCCAAAATGCTAATTGCATGAGTAGGGCACTGTTTCTTTTAAATAACTACTTGCCTCAAAATAAAACGATGTGTTATTTTAGAGAAGTGTCTCTCTTTAGTGATAGTGCAGATAGCACCAGTTAAGATTGAGCAGCTTTTTAAAAAAGAAGGAAAAGCTAAAGGAAAGAGCCCTTAATATGAGTCAGAATAGTCATTTATGGTTGTCTGTTATTTTATGATATACAAAGTACCTTCATACAATTACCTAACTTTACTCTCAACAATCTTTTGAGATATGTAAAGCATCATCCATCTCAATCTCAGCTGAGCAAAATGAGGTTTATAGAGCTTGAGAAGCTTGGCCCAAATTCACACCCTCCACTGTACCATGTTGCCACTCAGGCTACCTGTTTCACATCCTAGTTCCTCTACCAGTGACTGCTTCTGGGCAGAGAACCTCATCTCTCTGGGCGATGCTCTTCCCAACTCTAAACTGGAAATTAAGCCATTGACCCCTGGTTCCCCCACCTCTATGCTAAATGAGATCATGTGTGAGAGCATCTCTACCTTTTAGTTGTAAGTGATCTTCTAAAACTATAGCATTGGAGTGAAAATAATTTTAAAATTTTATGTTCGTAAAGATTAAGCACTAATGACACTGATAATAATAGCCAGTGAATAAAATTCTTTCTTGTGAAGCTTCTTTGCATTTGTCTAAATGTAGCCTTCAGCATCTCTGCTACTTCAAAACTGGACAGAAGTTAATTCTTGAAGCAGAATTAAACTCGTATTATCTCAAAACTATTAGGAAATAGAGCAAATCCTTCAGAGATGTGGATGAAGAATGAATGTATTATCAGGTTTAGAAAGACCATTTGTGAGGCCTGCTTACACAGATGAGGCTGTTATTGGTGCATTTGCACAGTGTACTGTCAATTGTAATGTTTTTCTTACGCTATGGTGTCACAAACGCTGCATGGTCCCTGTTGAAGGAAAAGATATATGTGTATTCCAGTTTCTTTTACATTTGTAATATTTTACCTTCCAGATGAAAGATTTTCTTACTTGTTAGACTTCAGTAACTTTTTTTTATTCTTTTGGAAAGTCTGTTGAAATTCCACTTGGTTTCCCCAGAGATCTGGGAACATTAAAAAATAATGTTTTTTACTCCCTCAACAAAAAGATGCATTTATTAACCAGGAGGGAGTGTAGAGCTTCTGAAAAATGGTTTAATTACTGGCACGGAGCTAGACCTTAGCCCTACATATTTGAAGAAACACTAAAGATGAACTTTTATTGGCTCTTGGGACATCTGTTGCAAACTTTAACAGTTGAGTAGTTAAACACTGGCCTAGCAAACCCTCAGCCCCAGTGAAAGTTACTTGGTGTCTCTGGCTCATTTTCTGAGTCAAGAATCATGGCACAACAGCAATGTAGAGAAGCTTGGTCCAGATGGTAAAGTATTATGCAAATACTAAGGGTGTGGCCAAATTCAGTAATCAGCTTTGTCATATTCTGTAACTTTTGATTATACTCCCAGGTTCATTGCATTCTACACATTAGTAAGGGATAGTGCCCAGAGGGCTCCAGCCAAGTGGGCACAGGTCCTGATGTTTTCTCATCTCTTCTTATTATCCCCAGGAGAAACAGGGACAAGGGGGGAGACAGGACACGCTCACAAAAACAACTGTCTTGTGCTCGCTTCAGCAGCACATATACTAAAATTGGTTAGTCTGCCTCCTGCATAAGGATAACATGCAAATTCGTGAAACATTCCATAATTAAAAAAAAAAAAAAACCTGTCCAGCCCTAACAATACTAGCAGCAAGTAGCAAAGAGGAAGTCCAAGAGCTGATTCTCCTAAATCCTAAATTCTGTACCCCAATGCTGCTGCTCCCCTCTACATCAGGAGGCTTGATTTTGCCAAAGCAAGTACAGCATGGCCTTAAGCTGAGAGGTACTTACGATTTTTAACAAAAAGCTTTATCATTTAAGAAGCATGATATTCATACAATATTCCAGTTGGACTTCTTTTCCACAAAGAAAGCATACACTTAGAACTTTTGGATTTCCTTTCTGAAAGCTTATTCCAGCTTTCGTTCATCTATAGCCAACTTTGGCCTGTTTTATATAGGACAAGAACAAATAGGCCATAAAACTGGAATAGCTGAGAATCAAGTTCTTATTTTCATCTCCTTTACAGAATGAGCCAACTTGTCTATTTTTAGATATGTGCTCTCCCCCGTCCCCATTTCTGTCTTCCCTCTATTTTAGGTGCCAGTGAGCAGTGAAATTTCAGAAGCTGACTCTAAGAGAGAGGGTTTAGTATGAATCACAAACAGTATGATTATTACCTGGAAAATCTAGTTAACTGGACTCCCACAATAATATACCCACATTCTTCATCCCTCCAGCTCATGCTGCCGCCACTTCCCTGCCTGTGGGACCCGCAAGGGGCAACAGTCTGTCTTTTCCTGAATATAATTACTCCTTCCTGCAAATGTCAAAAAAGTCTATTTTAAAAAAATTCCTGTTATATAAGATGCATCTCTGTTCCTCTTACTCAGAAAAGAAGTTGCTTTCTCCTTTGTCTGATCCCAGTATTTATGACTTCTCTCCCTTTTATCTATTCCAAAGAAAGTTTTCTCCTTTTACTCTTCCTTCATCTTAAAAAAATTTTTCTTGGGTTCATAGAGTTCTTCTCCTTTAAGAGCATAGATATTTATAAGAAAATAAAAAAGATAATTTTTTTTTTTTTTTACACACGATGTCTTTTTCCACTAAGAAGTAAACCCCTAGAGGTGGGTCCTGTGTAACGTGTGTGGTATCCTGTTATGTTGCTGGAATCTGCAAATGGTCAAGCAATTGCTTACAATTCCTGTATGTGTAAAGTGGCTTGTTTTGTTAAATAAGTAAATGGGCAAGTAGCAGATGCCTAAGAAGAATCACTTGGCCTTAATGAAATGTTGTTGTTGTTAGATTTAAGCTACTATCTAATGCAATACCCTGTTTTCATTCTAACAGCAAACTGCTCAGCCACCTGCTTTAACGGAGGGACCTGTTTCTACCCTGGAAAGTGTATTTGTCCTCCAGGACTTGAGGGGGAACAGTGTGAAATAAGTGAGTATTGACCTGCATTGCCTTTGTTCGGGGTGGGGGGGCGGAACTTAGAAGCTCCATCTAACCCCTTCGTTTTATTGATGAGGAATCTGAAGCCCAGAGACAATGAATACCTTGTCTAAGGTCTCAGGCCAGTGGTTTCTTTTTACTAGATTGAGCCGCCATCTGTTTTGGCTAAAGGTGGGCAAAGAGTGACATAGCACAGATGACTCAGAGCAAATGCTCTCTGACTCAGTTATCTGGGTTTGAGTTATTCACCATGTTGTGTTGTTTCTTGTTAGTGATTTTTGTCCCCTTCTCATTGTGCAGAGCCCATAGTTTCAGCCTGGAAATGTAGATCAGAGCTTTAGGACAGCTGGACTTTGTTCACCTACCTGTAGGCATAGAGAGTTTTTTCTCTGGCACTCACTGCCACATTTCCTAACCAGACGGAGCCTAGTAACTCATCTCAGAGAAAAGGATAGACTCAAGGTAAAAGATGGGGAAAAAAAGCTGCAGAGCAATAAAAACAAACAAAAACCTAATAGCACATGCAACAACATGAATGAATTGCACAGATGTTATGCTAAGTAAAAGCTGGACACAAGAAAGTGCATGCTGCATGATTCCATTTTTATGAAGTTCAAGAACAGGCAAAAGTAATGGATGATCATAGAAACAAGAATAGTGATGGGGGCACAAAGGAACTTTATGGGGTGCCAAAAATGCTCTATATCTTGATTGAGGAAGTGTCTCATGAGTGTTTATTTATGTAAAAAAAAAAAAAGAGTTGAGCCATAAACTTAAAATCAGTGCACATTATGCCTTCACTAGATGTTTGTCATGCTTTGATACAAAAAAAATAAAAATGTAAGGGTGGAATGTGGTCGGTAAACATTGTTTTGGGAATCAGGATACCAAACTGCTTGCCCTGGCCCTGTCACCTCTGCTCAACTCAGAAATGAGCCAGCCCCACTCTCAATTGCTCTATGACCCAGAAGACAGATAACACCAAAGCCCCGCTCAGGAAGGAGCAAAAGGAATGTGAGTGAGCACGTCTGCTAAAGGTGCTGTGTCCCTGCCTTTCTGGAAGTTCTAGAATACGGCATTTTTACCTCCAGCTGTATTGTATCCATAAAACACCACTGTGTTTGGTACAGCCATAGTTTTTGAAGTTGTGCTGGGTTCACAATTAAACAATACTGACTTCCTATGTTAACTTTCAACCTCTAATTTATTTGTGGGTTTTTGTAGCTTAATAAGTAGTAACTTTAGTGGCAGTTTTTTATGGAGTTCAAATGAAGTACCTCTGACGTTTCCACAGGACGTGTAATTAATTGTCAGGATGTGGCTTCTGCTCTTATTAACTACCCTGCCCTGATAAAGATATCTCTGAGCTCACTCCCCTCAGTTTTCTTCCCATACTTACTCTCAAACTTCACATATTTAGTTGGTTCATGTTTATGAATCTTTGTTCATGGGTTCATTTCTCTTCATGTAGATATCTGTTTCATGCCCTTAGGTTTATGACCTTTCCATTGGCAGAAACTGTTTTCTATTCTTTTTTTTTTTTTTAACGGCACCAAAAATGTGGACCTTTTGAAAGCTCCTGATTATCCCCAACACAAGTTCTACTCAAATCCTTTTAGGAAATTTTTTGTTTCTATTACAGGAACCAAATTACCAGGAAAAAATTAAAATAGGTTTTGAGTTGAAAAGTGCCTCTAGTGTAATAGAGACAAAAAGTTGAATTATGTATCCTATTTTTACATTGAGATACAACTCACATACCGTAAAATTCACCATTTTAAAGTATGTAATTGAATATAGTCACGAAATTGTGCAGCATCTCTTCTAATTCCAGAACATGTCATCATCCCCCAGAGAAACCCTGTACCGATGGGCAGTCACTCGTCATTGCCTCTCCCCAAGCCCCTGGACTCCACTAATCCACTTCCTGTCTCTTTAGATTTGCCTATTCTAGATATCTCATATAAACAGAATCATCCAATATATGGCCTTTTATGTCTGACTTCTTTCACTTAGCATGTTTTCGAGGTTCACCTACGTTGTAGCATATATCATTACTTCCTTTTATTTGCTAAATAACATTGCATGTGTGGATATACCAACCACATTTTGTTTATCTATTCATCAGTTGATGGGCATTTGGGCTGTTCCCACTTTAGGACTCTTAACGAATAATAGTGCTGCTATGAACATTTGTGTACAAGTTTTTGTGTGAACGTGTTTTCAGTTCTCTTGGGTATATACCTAGGAGTAAAATTGCTAGACCACATGTTAACTCTTTAATTTTTTGAGGAACTGCTGAACTGTTTTCCAAAGTGGCTGTACCACTTTACATTCCCACCAGCAATGTACAAGGGTTCCAATTTCTCCATATCCTTACCAACACTTGTTACTGTCTGTTTTTTTAATGAAATATGTATTCTGATGCTATTTATATTTTCATTTCTCCTGGCCTCTATCAGAATTGATATCTTCTCAAACTTCATTCTGACGTGACTGTGAGATATACTTGCAGTTTAACAAATAAGACCATGGTTAGAAGTATCTAGATGTATGCACCTATTTTATCTTGTTCTTTAAGGTTCACAGACTTTACAAGAATCTTTAATGAACCTTCAGTTAAAAAAACCAAATTATTTATACTGTACTATAAATGTTTTTTAATAGCTTAATAGGTTCTTCTTATTATAAAACTTATCTGTATAAAATGTTCTCCATAAAAAATTATAGTATTGGATAAAATAATTAAAAATCACTCATAATTCTAAGACCCAGAGATGACAGTTATTGGCGCTTATTGTAAACTATTTTTATCTTTTTTCTATGTGAACGATAGTCACAAATTTAAGTTACCTCACAATCTGATGGGCAGAGGAAGTTTAATATCTTTATTTTGTCAATACCTTATCTCACTCTTCTCACTGGTTAGAGTTAAAATTCAAACTGTTTAGAATTAGTCAAATCTGTTTGTCTTCAGGCAATGTTTAGTCTCATTTGGGTAAAAATGTGTAATCGCTCAAGTTGACTCAGTTTACCACTGTCCAATGGATAGATTGGTTGCAAAATATTTTCAGGAAAAGGAAGTCAATGTTACAGACACTTATAGAATTTGTAATTTTAAAACAATCATCCCTTCATGATGTTTTGGCTCTATGAGGTTTGATCTAGGAATGGCCTTCTAACCGTCACTGGCAATCATATTTCTGTGGTGAGATAACCGGGAGAGAACGTCCTCCTTCCTGGCTGCAGTGATCCTAAGGGTCCTCACTTCCCTCTTGCCAAGAAAACAAAAAGATCCTTGGAGTCATTGAAAAGATTCTCTCCATCAATCATTCTTTGCATTATCCCTGGATACCAAGTTCACATCTCATAGAATATGGGGAAACTTGGGCTCTCCAAGTATTTCACAATAACTCCTCTATCTTTTCTGCCATATAGTTATTGTCCCACATCTTGCTTACTTGAAAAAACCCAGTGCATTGCAGAGTACTGTGATATGATCCAATTTTGTGCATATGATGTGGACAAATGTTTCTCTGATGCAAATGGAAATTCAGAATTAGGTATTCCTTTCCTTAAATTAGAGTTGGGATCTTGACCAAATAGTAAATGCTATTATTTGTATCCAAACCTATCAAAGAGTACAATTTTGGATTTTTAATGGTCAATAAAAAGGTGGCATTCTAATATTAAGATTGTTTTAATACATGTTTCTAGAACATCCCTGCATCAGAAGAACCTACAGGTCTAATGGCATTCCAGGTTCTTGAGAGAATCTAACATCTCAATACTATGTCTCTATTATCTCCACAATGACTAAATGCTGCTTTGGTTGATTTATATATGAAGAAAGTCATTTTTGGAGAAATAAAAAGAGAAGAAAGTGTTTTTAGCAAAATTACTTTCATATGGGATTCACTTCATGTTTGTCAAGCATAATGCTTGCCTGGAAAAAAACTTCAGCCTTAGGATGGCAAATTCTAGATTGCAGAGGGAGAATAAATAGCTTCAAAAGTAAGAAAAAAGAAGAATATTATATAATTTTTACATCTAAGGCCCTATTCCAGCTCTAAAATCCTGTGATTCAAAAATCTGTGAAAGGACTAGCAATACTCATTTGGCACAGAGATAAAAGAAAGAATGATGTATCATTAGGATCTAAAACATTCCAGAAAAATGCACAGGTGTGGAGTCAGGCACCTTTTGTGCCCCACCTCATATCCTTTCTCAGCCAGCCTTTCACTCCAGCCACTGCTATGACCTATTTTGCACAGACATAGCCTAATTGCACCTTAGCTGTGTCACACTTCTCTTGCTTTCCACCCAGAGACTCCTGAGTACTGAAATATATATATATATATATATACAATCTGCACTCACACAGTCACAGAATGGAAACGCAAGAAAGTTATTCCGTGGGGTGACCTTTGATCCGTGGGAGACAAGTACAGATGGATGAACGCTGCCCTCTTCCTTCCTTCAGTCAACCTGAAGGTGCAGTCAGTCTACCTGGCTCCTCAGAAAGACGCTGCAGGATAGAGCCCAGTTGCCCATAGTGATGACCAACCCACAAACATATTATACTTTTGTGTTGGCTTTCCCCCCTTCGCCGTTTTACTCTCCCCACCCCCCATTCCCAAATAAACTCTGCACGCAGGCCCTGCTTTCTGGAGAATCCGAGGCTAAGACAGAAGTCATCATGTCCAGGTATAGGCCTGCTTTCAGAAAAAGTGACATACAAAAATCAGAACTCAGAAAAGATCAGTTAGGGCGTCATTCATATCTTCATTTTTAGTATACCTTAGATTACAAGCATTTATGAATCAGTTAAAACATTATTCTGTTTATTTAAAAAGTAATCTAGGGCTTCCCTGGTGGCGCAGTGGTTCAGAGTCCGCCTGCCGATGCAGGGGACACAGGTTTGTCCCTGGTCCGGGAAGATCCCACATACCGTGCTGGGCCCGTGAGCCGTGGCCCCTGGGCCTGCACGTCCGGAGCCTGTGCTCCGCAAGGGGAGAGGCCACAACAGTGAGAGGCCTGCGTACCGCAAAAAAAAAAAAAAAAAAGTATATAAATACATTTGAACAACATATTCATTGTAGAAGATACATATCCAGAATCATAAGTAAAAATACTAGCCTGTTTGTTCCAAAAACGAGACTCAGGGGCTTCCCTGGTGGTGCAGTGGTTGAGAGTCCGCCTGCCGATGCAGGGGACCCGGGTTCGTGCCCCGGTCCGGGAAGATCCCACATGCCGCGGAGTGGCTGGGCCTGTGAGCCATGGCCGCTGAGCCTGCGTGTCCAGAGCCTGTGCTCCGCAACGGGAGAGGCCACAGCGGTGAGAGGCCCGCATACCGCAAAAAAAAAAAAAAAAAAAAAAAATCAAAAACGAGATTCAAACAGTAACAAAGCCAGGGTAGATCAGAAATAAGTGGAAATAACTGCCATTTAAAAGGCTTGATCCTCTCAAAGCCTTGCAGTTCCTTTGAAAAAATGTAATTGCCTCTGAATGAAGCACAGAGTTCCTTGCTTATTTGCATTCTTCTCTATTTCAGGCAAATGCCCACAGCCCTGTCGAAATGGAGGTAAATGCATTGGCAAAAGTAAATGCAAGTGCTCCAAAGGTTACCAAGGAGACCTCTGTTCAAAGCGTAAGTACCCCGTACACATAGTCAATCTGTGTTACAGGATAATTAAACTAGTAGGAGTCTCTTCTCTCTTTATAACTTCTGTACCTAGTGCATGTTGCTTGGGCATCACAATTAACCTTTCTTCACTGACATATGTTTCCTTGAAGTAGACCAAAGACGTTGTATGAAATCTATGCATGTAAAAAAAACTTAGACACATTAGCACACACAACCAAACTTTTTAACTCTTAGGAGTTTTCTTAAGGAAGATGAACTTCCATTGCCCAGCAGTTTCAAAGTCCTCCTGAGCGTCTATTGTGAATGAGAAGCATCAGGTCTAGTTTAAGATTACTCTCAGGACTGTTTCAAAAAGTCCAAAACTGACTTCTAGCTGGAGATTGACTTAGAAAGAAAGAAAAAAAAATTAAGGGATGAAGCCAAAACTAACACATTCTAAAGAACGGCAGGAAAAGCAGCTGCGTAATTCTGTTGACATATGAAAGCTCAGGAAACATTCTATCTCCTTTGCCTCTAGCTGTCTGCGAGCCTGGCTGCGGTACACACGGAACCTGCCACGAACCCAACAAATGCCAATGTCAGGAAGGCTGGCATGGAAGACACTGCAATAAAAGTGAGTGCGAGCCGTCTGGGGAGCCAGCCTTTTGCATGTCTGTTTCCTGGCTCCAAAGGCTGATGGACAAGCCTAACTCAGCCCTGCTTTCCTTTTCATGAAAGCAACTTCTCTTCCGCTGCCTGTTCTCCTGCATGCCACATCCCGCCCCACCGGGTACTCTCTAAACTTTAGAGCCTAAGCTTTAGAGTATAAAGAGGAAAGAAAGCATCACTGTAAAATAGCAGCACCACATCTGTAAAATAGCACCACAAATACCTTCCGGGTTGAATTAGTACTACGTGGTGATTTGGTAATACGGTATGTTAACTGTGATAGAAATAAGTAAAAGTAAGATTTTAAATCAAATGTAGATCGGTATCTACATGGTTCTGATTTTATCATTCAGGATTGATCAGTCAGCATATAGAACATGAAGAGTTCTGCTCTGTAAAATCTTTAAACTGTCTTGGTTATGGTATGCTTTAAATGGGTTCTTTTGTGGGAGAGTAAAGGTCTGTGAAGTACAGGAGAGATGTTATCATGGAGTTGTGTTTTTTTCAAATTTATTGAGTACCAAAAATGAACTAGCTATAGGCTAAGAAACCACTGACCTATTTTATACACAAAATGAAAGTTGCTAAATTCAATCATTCCGTTTTGATTGATATGCTAGGCATGAATCCAGGCACTGGAGACATACCAGTGAACAGACAGAAAAGGCCCTTCCTGGTAGCACCCAGGTTCAAGAGGGATGGACAGTCAATCAGCAAGTGGAGGAAATAAATAATGCAGTTTCTGCAGGTTCATCCTGCAGCTTGAACTCAGTCTCCTGAGTATGGGCCCACTGGCCATTTTCCTTTGAGGAAAGAAAGGCTTCATTCAGTCATACAACTCCCTTGATTAACAGACATCCAGACTGTGTCTACCAAATTGTGTCTCCAAAATCATGTACACAAATTGAACAGATCACTTTCACATCAGATGTTTTCCTAAATCAGTGCTCTCCAAAGGGTGATGCATGTAGCCCAGTGAGTGTGGAATGATCAGCTGGGTGCTGAGGGAAAATATAGTTTGAAAACATTTTTTATATTTTATATTCTTTTATTACATTTATGTATAAATTTTATAAGGTATATATAGTTATATATCTCAATCTCTGATTTCTAATTTTTGTGCATATTTTATAACTCACATTATATTATTCTGATATGTATATATACCATTTATGTGTAGGTATACATGTTTGTTTATTTTAAAGTATACTGGTGCCTGGTCTAGGCTAAGCCATTAATTTGAGTCTTTTTCACCCACTGAATTGGCTGGATGGTAGATTGAATTGGCTTCAGGTGGGCATAGCTTAACAAGAAGTGGAGCTCCTCTGGAAAAGCGTTCCTTTACCGAGGTGGGAATGATTGAATGGTATCCCTGTTAGGACATACTTGGTTGGGGGGAGGGACTTTCGTGGGAGTAAAAGACCTATAGAAAACTAACCATTTCTGGAGCCATTTTGGAAAAGAGTTAAACCAAACCCTTTATGCCACCTTTAACTCAGGATACAAACTGTGCAGTTTGTCCCCAAATCAGAGTAAGTTTCCAGAAGTGCTTGGGCCTAGGGATGACCTGAAGTGAGACCATAGGTCCCAGGACTCAATTACAAAGGTCTTCTGGGACTCACATTTGGGGCCTGGTGACCGCCAACGATGATGGGAGGGGAGTACAAGAGGCACTGTTCCTGCTGTTACACCCAGTCGCTCTTCCAGGAAGAAGGCAAGTTAGGGGCCCTCATGCATGTAGTTTAGATGAGCAATTCTGACAGGTCTGCCAGCTACCAAATAGCACTCCCACTTGTAGACTTTGCTGCTGAGAGCTTTTGTCATCTGTTCCTCCTTCAGATCCAGGCACTGCATGTCAAGAAGATGCCTTGGTGTTTGATTCAAATGCAAACGTGTTTTCCAGGAGAGGCCACCCAGCCATTTTGTACATTGGCTGAGAGAATCAGGCTGAAAGAATGAGGTTTATTTTGATTAAAGGGAGGGGACAAGGAAGCCCTGAGGCACAGAATTCTGCTAAGAACAGACCCCCAGCAGGGTGACACGCTGAGAGGTCCCAGGCACCCAGACATCCTACTTGGGAGGAGGATACTGGAGACAGACTCCCCGGCTTAGGCTCCCCTCACCAGGGAGGTGTGGGCTTCATGGGTTGCAGGGTGAGCAGCAGGGTAGGGGTTTACTCCAGCGAATTGTTGGCTCATTGTTTTGGCTGTGCCATGAGCTACTAGCCTACATACTGACAATTCAAAGAGACACATTCAGGAACAAAGTATTCTGTTCTCAGTAGTTACTTAATGGCATGCTTGCATTTATTTATTTATTTATTTATTTGGCTGCGCCAGGTCTTCTTTGCGGCATGCAGGATCTTAGTTGCAGCATGTGGGATCTAGTTCCCTGGCCAGGGATCGAACCCGGGCCCCTGCATTGGGAGTGTGGAGTCTTAACCACTGGACCACCAGGGAAGTCCCCCCATGCTTGCATTTAAAAACCACAAGGAAGGGATGCCCCTGGTGGCACAGTGGTTAAGAATCCGCCTGCTAGTACAGGGGACACGGGTTTGAGCCCTGGTCCGGGAAGATCCCACATGCTGCGGAGCAACTAAGCCCGTGTGCCACAACTACTGAGCCTGCGCTCTAGAGCCCACGAGCCACAACTACTGAGCCCACGTGCCACAACTACTGAAGCCCATGCACCTAGAGCCCGTGCTCTGCAACAAGAGAAGCCACCACAATGAGAGGCCTCTGTGCAACGAAGAGTAGCCCCCGCTCACCGCAACTAGAGAAAGCCTGCGCACAGCAACGAAGACCCAACACAGCCAAATTAATTAATTAATTAATTAATTAAATTTTAGAAAAAAACACAAGGAACAAATGAAATGCCAAACTTGACTCTAATGCACAGGAAGATGGAGGCAGATTTTTAAAGTGTGATTGCTCCTTTAGGAAATCAGTAGAAGTGAGTCAGTGTCCAGAAGCATCTCCAGAAGTTCACAAGTAATAAGAGGCTTCAAGTTGTGTAACTCAGTGTTACACTCCACTTACAATGAGCTGGAAATGCTATCGATAGATGCCCACCTTCACTGAAACTCACAAATCCCCATTGATAAGGAATCAGTTCAAATCATAACCTTTCTCTAACATGTGTACCGGAGTCCTTAATTCTTATAAAATTCCTATTTTGTGTAAACGCAATAGCCACGCCTAATCATGTGATCTATATGAAGAATGGCGGTTATTACACTGAACTAGATCAATGTAATGGAGTCTGGTTTTACAAGGCAGTGAAAGGATCAATGACCAAGTCCTCTGCAGAAGCATCCCTGCTATTGAGACCTCAGTGCTAGATCCTTACCAACCCCTGGGTGGAGAACATCCTTCCATTCAATCACATTCATCCAAAGTTTGCATCAAGAGTATCTGCATCGCCAAAATACATAGTGAATCAGAGATTCAGTGGAAGCCAGATTTGACGGAGTTAGTAAAATGGGTTTCTTTTAACAGAGATCTTGAACCTGTAACATCTCTTCATTCAGGTAGCTTTTTGTGATTGCTGTGGTCTTTCACTCTGGGTTGAAAAGGGAAAATGGATTTCATTTGAATGATTAATAATGAATCTGAAGAGCCTGTTTTTGTAGTTTCTTTTCTTTTAAGCTGTGAATAATTTTGCAGGGTACGGAGCCAGCCTCACGCATGCCCTGAGGCCAGCAGGCGCCCGGCTCAGGCAGCACACTCCTTCACTTAAAAAGGCCGAGGAACGGCAGGACCCACCTGAATCCAATTACATCTGGTGAACTCCGACATCTGAAACGTTTTAAGTTACACCAAGTTCATAGCCTTTGTTAACCTTTCATGTGTTGAATGTTCAAATAATGTTCATTACAGTTAAGAATACTGGCCTGAATTTTATTAGCTTCATTATAAATCACCAAGCTGATATTTACTCTTCCTTTTAAGTTTTCTAAGTACATCTGTAGTGTGATGGTATAGATTTTCTTGTTTCAGTGCTTTGGGACCGATTTTATGTTATGTAAGTTGTTCAGGTTAAATTTTTGTCTTTTCAGTGTATAGTTGGCAGATAATTTCCAAAAGTACAATGCATTCATGATGTCGAGGGGCTGGGCAACATTAGAGACGATAAATGGAACAAAAATGCATAAATCACAAGGGTCTGGATGAAGCAGTTAAAAGTGCTGCAGTTATAGCATTTCAAATTATATTGTCATGTATTTAGACATTTGTCACATTTTTTAAATTCCCCTTATTTCTAAACTCACAATACATTTTGACCTTACCATGATTCCAGAGAATTCAGTATTGAGAAAAAAAAAAAAAAAAAAAAAGGAGAAAGAAACAACACTGTGGTAGTGGCATTTAATGACATAATATATTGTAAACAAAATAAAATAGGGAATATAATGTATGAACTTTTGGCATTGGCTTGAAGCAATATAATATATTGTAAACAAACACAGCTCTTACGTAAACATTTTATACTGTTTGTATGTATAAAATAAAGGTGCTGCTTTAGTTTTCTGAGTGTTGTATGGAGTGGTCTTTGCATGTGTTATTTTATTAAAATAAAGTTGGTTGCAATTGAGTGGAAGTTAAAACTTTGCAGTATCACAAAAAAACCGAAGATATTCTTTCCCTGACTCTGTGCTAGCTCTCCAGCCTCATCTCTCCCAGTTCTGTCTCTACTCCAGCCATGTCACACTACGCTCTGTTGTCAGAGCCTGCAACACTCCTATTTAAGTCAGCTCCCAGCTTAGCTGTCATTTCTTTCAAAAAGTCTTTTCTAACTAGGATGTGTTAAATATCCCTTAGTGAAGACTTTCTAAAGGTGTGAAAATGTTGCAAATAAAAGTGCTACCAGTTGGGAATGTATTCAATAAATTGGTGCAGCCACTATGGAAAACCGTATGGAGGTTCCTTAAAAAACTAAAAATGGAGTTATCATATGATCCAGCAATCCCACTCCTGGGCATATATCTGGAGAAAACCATAGTTCAAAAAGATACGTGCACATTCTTAACAGCACTATTTATCAATACAATAGCCAAGACATGGAAACAACCTAAATGTCCATCAACAGATGAATGGATAAAGAAGATGTGTGTGTGTACACACACACACACACACACACACACACACACACACACACAGTGGAATATTACTCAGCCATAAAAAAGAATGAAATAATGTCATTTGCAGCTACATGGATGGTCCTAGAGGTTGTCACACTGAGTGAAGTAAGTCAGACAAAGATATGATATCACTTATATGTGGAATCTAAAAAAAATGATACACCTGAGCTTATTTACAAAACAGAAACAGACTCCCAGACTTAGAGAACAAACTTATAGTTACCAGTGGGAGAAGGGTGGGGGGAGGTATAGACTGGAAGTTTGGGGATTGACATGTACACACTGCTATATTTAAAATAGATAACCAACAGAGAAAGACAAATAGCATATGATATCGCTTATATGTGGAATCTAAAAAAATGGTATAAACGAACTTACTTACAAAACAGAAATAGAGTCACTGATATAGAAAATAAACTTATGGTTACCAAGGGGGTAAGGTGGGGGAATAAATTGGAAGATTGGGATTGACATATACATACTACTACATATAAAACAGATAACTAATAGGGACCTACTGTATAGCACAGGGAACTCTACATAGTACTCTGTACTGACCTATATGGGAAAAGAATCTTAAAAAGAGTGGATGTATGTATGTGTATAACTGGTTTGCTTTGCTGTGCAGCAGAAACTGGTACAACATTATAAATCAACTATACTCCAATACAAATTAATTTAAAAATAAAATAGGTAACCAACAAGGACCTACTGTATAGCACAGGGAACGCTGCTCAATATTCTGTAATAACCTAAATAGGAAAAGAATTTGAAAAAGAATAGATACATGTATAACTGAATCACTTTGCTGTATACCTGAAACTAACACAACATTGTTAATCAAATATGCTCCAATGTAAAATAAAATTTTTTTAAAGATGTGATATATATATATATATATACAATAGAATATTACTCAGCCATAAAAAAGAATGAAATAGTGCCATTTGCAGCAACATGGATGGATCTAGAGATTATCATACTAAGTGAAGTAAGTCAGAGAAAGACAAATATCATATGATATCACTTATATGTGGAATCTAAAATATGATGCAAATGAACTTATTTACAAAACAGAAAGAGATTCACAGACATAAAAAACAAACTTACGGTTACCAAAGGGGAAAGGCGGTGGGGGAGGAATAAATTAGGAGTTTGGGATTAGCAGATAAACACTACTATACATAAAACAGATAAACGACAAGGTCCTACTATATAGCACAAGGAACTATATTCAATATCCTGTAATAAACCATAAAGGAAAATAGTCTGAAAAAGAATATATATATATATATATATATATATATAATATCTGAATCACTTTGCTATACATCAGACACTAAGACACACTGTAAATCAACTATACTTCAATTTTTTAAACAAATTTATTTTAATAAATTTATATATATATATAATTTTAATATATATATAAATATATATATAATAAATTTAATAAATACCATTTATTAAGAACCTATTGGTTCCCAAGAAAAATATACGTTACCTTACAACCCTATGGGGCAAGTATCATTACACCCTTTTACATATAAGAAAACTGAGTCATGGAGATAGGAAGCAGTTTACCCACGATCACACATGAGAGGGACAGGTTTGAATCCATGTCATCTGCCTCTGAAGCCTTAGCACTATGCTGTTCTTCCTCCCTTCCTTTTCTCAAAAAATACAGCAGAACACAAAACTCTACAAATCCTAGGTAGCAAGTTTCCAACATATTTTATTCTCCTCATTCTCCCAAGGGAATGTGGACCTTATTTTATAGACAGTCTAAAGTCCACAAGTTCTCTTACACTAGGCAGTGGCATAAGCAGTTGTGTGATTTAGGGAAGTGACATGTGTTATGGGAAGAAATCAAGGGAGAGATTGGAAGCAGAGTGACTGCATCTTGTTATGGTGCTAGACCACAGCGATCTTTCTCCTCTAACTAGCCAGAGCCCAGAGTGTCAGCCTGTGCTCACAAAGACTTGGCAAAGCAGGCCAGGAGCCAGGGAGCTAACCCTGAGAATCCTAATATGAGAACTGACTTATTTATTAAAGACTTTTTTAAAAAACATTTATTTATTTATGGCTGCGTTGGGTCTTTGTTGCTGCGTGCAGGCTTTCTTTAGTTGTGGCAAGCAGGGGCTACTCTTTGTTGCGGTGCATGAGCTTCTCATTGTGGTGGCTTCTCTTGTTGCAGAGCATGGGCTCTAGGCATGTGGGCTCAGTAGTTGTGGCTCACGGGGTCTAGAGCGCAGGCTCAGTAGTCGCGGTGCACGGGCTTAGTTGCTCCGTGGCATGTGGGATCTTCCCGGACCAGGGCTCGAACCCGTGTCCGCTGCATTGGCAGGCGGATTCTTAACCACTGCGCCACCAGGGAAGCCCCAAGACTTTTAAATAAAAAGTCCAGATGCATGATTATGAGGATCTAAAAGGTGGCAGAATGTTAAGTTTGGGGACAGGATAATAATAATAATAGTTGACACTTAGGTAGTGCTTAGTTTATTCTGAATACATTATTTGTATTAACTCATAATGAATATCAGAATAGTGGGGAAGTTAGACCGAAGGCATGGTGACAAACTGCAATAGTCTAGGTTGGTCATCTCCAAACGATTTTGATTGCACACTCCAGTAGAGATTTTTGAACACATAGTCCTATATATGACTACTATTTATTTACATATATAAACTGTTCCAATATGTACATCATAAAAGCCAGAAATGTTAAAAGGAAGAGGTAAATTCTACACTGTTGGTGGGAATATAAGTTGGTGCAGCTACTGTGGAAAACAGTATGGAGGTTGCTCAGAAAACTAAAAATAGAGTTACCATATAATCCAACAATCCCACCCCTGGGCATATATCCAGACAAAACTATAATTCAAAAAGATACATGCACCCCTATGTTCATAGCAGCACTATTCACAATACCCAAGACATGGAAACAACCTAAATGTCCACTGACAGATGAACGGATAAAGAAGATGTGGTACATATATACAATGGAATACTACTCAGCCATAAAAAAGAATGAAATAATGTCATTTGCAGCAACATGGCTGCAACTAGAGATTATCATACTAAATTAAGTAAGTCAGAAAGAGAAAGACAAATACCATATGATATCACTTATATGTGGAATCTAAAATATGACACAAATGAACCTAACTATGAAACAGAAACAGAATCACAGGCATAGAGAACAGACTGGTGGTTGCCAAGGGAAAGGGGGTTGGGGGGGGATGGATTGAGAGGCTGGGGTTAGCAGATGTAAGCTATTACATATAGAATGGATAAACAACAGGGTCCTACTGTATAGCACAGAGAATTACATTCAATATCCTATGATAAATCATAATGGAAAAGAACATTAAAAAAAGACTATGTAGGGACTTCCCTGGTGGTACAGTGGTTACGACTCCACACTGCCAGTGCAGGGGGTGCGGGTTCGATCTCTGGTTGGGGAACTGAGATCCTGCATGCTGCACGGCACGGCCAAAACAAAAAAAGAATGTGTGTGTATATATATACATATATATATATTAGTGAATCACTTTGCTGTACAGCAGTTATTAACACAACACTGTAACTCAAATACAATTCAATAAAAAATAAATTTAAAAAGGAAGAGGTAAAAATATATGTAACAGCTCTAATACTTTCTTCACTTACCCCAAAAGATAGCTTTATGTACACCTGGAGTACACACACAGCCCCAGGAGACTTCAGGTAAAGGGGAGAGATAACAGGATCTGAAATGTCTTTAGTGTCCCAGAGGAGAGTTTGGACTCAAGAGAAATTTCAAATCTAAGCAGGGGACTGGATGATTGATCAGATGTAAGGGTTAAGAAAAGAGAGGAATCTGGACAGTGACGCTAATGAGTAAGGAGGAACAAGTGTGAGCAGGGGTGAGGGTTTCCAGACATACTGAGTTCGGTTTTGAAGATGCTGAGTTTAATGTGCCTTTAGGACATCTTGGTGGAAATGTCTGCTATGGCATTTGGAAATACAGTTAGGAGGTTAAGCCAAAAATTTGTTGACTATTAGTCATAAATGAATAATACTAGTCATATATTGAATTACTTTTAATAAAAATATACATAATGGCTTTATTTGGTGAGGTGCAGTATGATTCACTTGTATTTTATTGTGTTTTTAGATTCTACATACAGTTAACATCCTTTGCTGCTGACCTATGTATATGTTTACTTATATAACAGTAAGGCCTTTACTATTTGGCAAATTGATTGAGCCCTTCCTTCATCTGTCCCTCCACCATATGTATTATGAATCTTTATGAAGATTTATAAATTCATAAATTGGTCACTTTGTCAATTTATGTAGAATCACAACAATGGAGGCCAGCTCTTGAAACAAAGGCCAATAATACAGGGTATGAAATAATTGTTGTTACTCTTATGAAGTTACCACAGAAGAGGAGGAGTGGGAGGAAGAAGACAGAGAAGGAAGAGGAGAGAATATTAATATACCTAACAAATAATTTAGAAGTTGAAGTAGGATGGAGTGAAGGCAGCCTGAGAAGATGTACGCCGTTTGGCAAGATAAAATAAGTAGGAGAAATGAGGCAAGAGGAAATAAAAGTTAGACAGTAAAACGGATCCAGGAGTGAGCTTAGGACAAAGGCGTACAGGGACTTTTTCACATTTGAGAGAGATGGACTGCATACTTAGCTCTAAGCTCTGCTGCAGCACCTCAAAGAGGAAACCATGGCTGGTTATGAGTCCCAAAGACCATAAACACAGAAACTAAATAGTTGCTCAGGGGAAGTTAAACTATACAAGGAATCCACATTAGGACTTGATCAAGACATGTAGGTCTGTGGGCATCCCTTCAAGCTGATAGTCTTTAAAATATCTCTTCCAGGGCTTCCCTGGTGGCGCAGTGGTTGAGAGTCCGCCTGCCGATGCAGGGGACACGGGTTCGTGCCCCAGTCCGGGAGGATCCCACGTGCCGCGGAGCGGCTGGGCCCGTGAGCCATGGCCGCGGGGCCTGCACGTCCGGAGCCTGTGCTCCGCAACGGGAGAGGCCACAACAGTGAGAGGCCCGCGTACCGCAAAAAAAAGAAAAAATCTCTTCCACATTTATTTACAGAGGAGCTGCATGAATAAAAGGTTTCTATGTAAGGGTTGCCAACAGGGTTCAGCTCCTCATCCAGTATCCCAGGCAATTTTTCTCTGACTCCAGAATTCTATGCCCCACCCAGCAAACAAAAGCTCTCCAGTTAAATCCAGCCAAACTACTCAGAGGGAAGATTACTGGGCATACTGTTACTTGATCACACCGCTTGAAATTCTTAACACCTCTGCAAGTAGCTTCTCAAAGTATTCCCTTCAACCATATACAGTACTCCTCCTAAAAGGAGTTTCTTTTTGTTTTTTGATGCTTTTTATTTCATTTGGCAATGCCACGTGGGATCTTAGTTCCCCGACCAAGGATTGAACCCACACCCTCTGCAGTGGAAGCGTGGAGTCTTAACCAATGGACCGCCAGGGAAGTCCCAAAGAAGTTTTATTAACTAGATTTTTTTTCTCATCTCATTCCATGTCCAGTGAGCCTAATGACACAAACAATGAGCTTGATATGCTAGGCATAGCCCCAGATGAGCAAGGCCTTATACCAGCTCCAACTGAGAGCAGAGAGCAATGTCTCCTGAGGGTTCTAGTAATGAGGTCAGAGTGTCACGTAATACAAAATGCTCTCAGTAATACAGAGTAACTACAGATAGGCCTGTTTCTCTCCATATTCTTCAAGAAGGCACAGATCATCACAATAAGGTACAGTTTAATGAAAACTTTTCTACCAAAGTAGGAGAGAGGAAGGGGCTATTGGAGGAGAGCAATTTTTAAATTGGGTAAATGAGAAACATGGCCCTTTCAGAAGAATTTCCTGAGGCAATGAAAAAGAAAAACAGAAAAGGAAAGAAAACAAATGCCTACCCAAAGACAGGAGTTTCATCATCATAATTTTAGGCAGTTTATGCAAGTGGTGCAAATATACAAGTTTAATAAGCATATTGAATAAATGTCCTCCATATGGCTCAACATAAAGAAACAGAAACCATGTATAGGAAACTGACATCATAAAACAAAGTATTCAGGTGTTCAGCAAGATTTTTAAAAATTCCAATGTAAACTCCAAATGTAAATTGATTTTGCACCTATTTACTGGTTTATTATCAGTAAGAGTATAAAAATTACAAATGAAAAATAATTTGCATTAAGCATTGGCATTATGGGATTGTTCCTTGGTAACATATTTCCCTTCCTAATCATGATTGGCTTGCACAACTGTTGAAATTACCTGGTATGTTTTGAAAATTCAAACGAAGAAGAGCTACTCTGAGGTGACAAATAATCTAAAAAATCCACAGGAGAATCATTGAAAGTTGGTTCACTGCAGGGTGAATCCTTAGCTTCCTGCTCCAGTGGACAGGACACTGGACAGTCCAGCCTTGAGCATGGTCTTGAGGCTGGATCTGGGGCCATGGGTGGGAGAAAAGAGCAAGAGGAGAGCAGAGAGCCTTAATCAACTGTAATCCAGGGGAAGGACCAGCTAGGAAATTTGAGGGGCTCAGAGCAAAGTGAAACGTGGGGTCTCTTGTTCAAAAAGTATTAAGACTATCAAGATGGTGACAACAGGGCACTGAACCAAGCCTGGGATCCTTCTTTGTGTGGGGCCCCATGCAACTGCACAATTCACACATCCAGGAGCAAGGCCTTAGGTCCATGGACAAGGAGGTTTAGATAAAATGCAGAACATCAGCCCCTCCTCAGACACTGGCCAAATGAGCTCTTCCATTTCCTTTCCTTCTCTCGACTCCAGAACCCAAGCCTGAAGAACGAAGGACTCAGTAGCTATCAAACCAAAGTCAGTGACCATTTACTGAATTTCTCCTGTATTAATATCACAAACACAAAAACAGGAAAGAAATTAGAGGGCAAATTAAGGGACAAATATTTATTGCTTTATGCTTCAGTCCAGTCAAGTTCTTTGAACTTCAGTTCCTGTTTGAGAAAGAGTTTGTAGCTTTAAGTTTATAGCTCATGAGGGAAAGACATATTTCAGAATTCTGTGAATAATCCATTTTAGCCAAAAAGATAATCTTGGGTTTTTCCAACTTATAACTGGTGTTCTTTATTAGGAGACAGAAAGGCAGAAACCTGGCTGGAGTTGGGATCTTAAGCCTTGTGATAGAAATTAAGTTCATCTCCACCCATGGAAGTTTGATTCAATGAAGAGCCTTTATGACACTCTCCAGAAACTCCAAAGACAAATGTCCCCAAAGTCCAAATTAGTCTTGCCTCACTTCAAGGAAACACCCAAAAACTAAAAAGCAAAGCTGTCATTTTTTTCCCTACTTTGTAAAGATCAATATTTACTCAGAGTTTGCATTTGAGCCTAAAGCATAACACACTTTGGGAAGAAGCAAATGCTGCTTCTACAGAAGCAAGCCAGCCGCGGGCACCTAGTCCACTGGGCACCTCGTTGAATAATGAATCCTTGGCTAGTGTCACAAGAGCTAAACCCCCAGTATCCTACTGGAGTCTTAAAGCTGCCTGGCTTTTTAGCCATTTGTATCTTCTGCCCTGGCGTATTTGGATTATGTACTACCTTGTTTCTAAACCAAAACCAGACTGAGGAGGCAGCTTCAGAGTAACCAGCCGAGGTGAGCCTTAAGGCTGCAGCCATCCTGGCTCCACATTTAAGCCACCCTTGAAATGAGGATGTGAACACAGGTTATTCCATGACAACTTGTCTCGATATAGGTGGCTAAAAATGTACTAAAGGAAATTACTGCAGCGTTTGCGCCTTTAGAAGAAAAAATGACCTTTAAAACAGACCATCAGGCTGAAATATAAGCAAGTCGTAGCTTCATCGGCTTTGCTGAGTGTCCACATTTTTATGTGCGTGCCAACCGGAGATGGACATTCCACGGAGGGGTATTACTGAGAGTCCTGGCAGAATGGAGTAATAGAAGAACTAACAGGGTGGCTTTCTGGTAAATGAACATTAGCCCAAGACAGAAGTAGTATGTCAAAGTTTTTAGGGGACCTTTCCGTGGAAGTTTTGGTTCACAGCATCTCTGTGAGGGGGTTATTAGTTCAAAGGCGAAACTGAGGCTAGGGTTTGCTGAAGATCATAAAACAATTTAGAAGCAATAATAATAATCCTAGTTCTGGGGATTACAAAATCGTGTCCTGGAGGACACTGGCTGCTCGAGATGTTTGTAGGAGTTACATGAAAACAGGATTCTGGGGTCAAATAAGTCTAAGAGATGGGGAGTGACACTAAATTAGGGAGTTGTCTCTACAATAGCCCTGTTCAGAGCTTGTACTGCTGAGCCTCGTACATCTCTGAGAGGGGATTAAATGCAGCATTCCCCAAGCTTATTTGATCAGAGAACTTTTTCCCCTAAAGCATTTCCTAGGAATAAAATTTCACACAGCACACTTTGGGGAGCAAAGCCATGAAGTTTCTGGAGGCAGGTCTTTACCACACCTTTTTTTTCTTCAGAATTTTTTATGTTATCCTATCTGTTTGAAGGTAATCCAAGGAAAACTGAAATCTGTAGCTCACAATACAAAGAACTTTCAATTTAAAGTGTGAATTAGTTGGTTTTAGGTAATTTGCTTATTTTCTCCCTATGTATTCCAGAATAAATTGATCTGTTATATTCTGGTTTTACTCATTTAAAGGAGTATTAGAAAACACTTTCATTACTATAAGTACTTAAAAATTTTTTTTTATTGGAGTATAGTCGCTTTACAATACTGTGTTAGTTTCTACTGTACAGCAAAGTGAATCAGCTATACGTATACATATATCCCCTCTTTTTAGGATTTCTTTCTCTTTAGGTCACCACAGAACACTGAGTAGAGTTCTCTGTGCTATACAGTAGGTTCTCATTAGTTATCTATTTTATACATAGTATCAATAGTGTATATATGTCAATCCCAATCTCCCAATTCATCCCACCCCTCCCCTTTCCCCCTTGGTATCCATACGTTTGTTCTGTACGTCTGTGTCTCTATTTCTGTTTTGTAAATAAGATCGTCTATACCAATTTTTTCAGATTTCACATATATGTGTTGATATACGATATTTGTTTTTCTCTTTCTGACTTACTTCACTCTGTATGACAGTCTCTAGGTCCATCCATGCCTCTACAAATGACCCAATTTCGTTCCTTTTTATGGCTGAGTAATATTCCACTGTATATATGTACATATGCATGTACTTATGTACATATGTATATATGGATTTAAGTTTACAATTCATGGAACTAGTTTCATCAGCAAAAGGATAAATGGATACTTATCATGAATTACTTTTCTAAGTATTTAAGTAACATCCAACATTTAGGGAGCCCACGTGAGTTACCTAGCTAAAGCACTTTAAGTCAGCTGCCTTTGGACTGTGTTTATGGTGATTCATCAATTCTTGATCTACACATTGCTTTTTTTTTTTTAATAGATCTTTACTGGAGTATAATTGCTTCACAATCCTGTGTTAGCATACATATATCCCCATATACCCTCCCTCTTGCATCTCCCTCCCACCCTCCCTATCCCATCCCTCTAGGTCATCACAAAGCACTGAGCTGATCTCCCTGGGCTATGCTGCTGCTTCCCATTAGTTAACTATTTTCCATATGGTAGTGTATATATGTTGATGCTACTCTCACTTTGCCCCAGCTTCCCCCTTCCCCCACCATGTCCGCAAGTCCATTCTCTACGTCTGCGTCTTTATTCCTGCCCTGACACTAGGTTCGCCAGTACCATTTTTGTTTTTTTAGATTCCATATATGTGTGTTAGCATACGGTATTTGTTTTTCTCTTTCTGACTTACTTTACTCTGTACGACGGGCTTTCGGTCCATCCACCTCACTACATATAACTCAATTTCATTTCTTTTTATGGTTGAGTAATCAAAACTACAATGAGGTATCACCTCACACCAGTCAGAATGACCATCATCAAAAAATCTAGAAATAAATGCTGGAGAGGGTGTGGAGAAAAGGGAACCCTCTTGCACTCTTGGTGGGAATGTACATTGATAAGCTACTATGGAGAACAGTATGGAGGTGCCTTAAAAAACTAAAAATAGAACTACCATATGACCCAGCAATCCCACTACTGGGCATATAGCCAGAGAAAACCGTAATTCAAAAGCGACATGCACCACAATGTTCATTGCAGCACATCGCTTCTTAAAAACTAGTCAACTTTAAATCAGAGATGGAGGTGGTGGGAAGAGAACAAAAGGTCACCATCTAAAGACTAACAGAGAGACAGACTGGGAATAAAGAGCTCCAACTCTGCCACTCTCTAGCTAGGCTTCTTACCCAAGACCCCAACTATGCTACATCTTAAGCTAGATGTTGCCCTACGCATTCCCCTCTCTGGGCCCTTTCTTTATTCTTAAAGGGCCCTCAAGCCCAAAGTGGTCTGAATGCATCAAGCACTCTGATAAAGAGATCGAGAAGCTACCATTTCCTTCATTTTGCAACCAATTCAGTGCTGTTCTTGGGCGCTCACGTCCTTAAATTTAGTTCTCTCCCAACAGCGATTAATCATCCGTGGGGAAAAGACAGGATCCTAGGCTAGTGCCAGGGCTTTTCCAGGATAATAAAGAAAAATACCTAACTTCAGCCTTTATAGTTCTTTACATACATTAATTTAGGTGAGCTAGAGTCAGTTTATACCAGTTCCCGAGGGAGTGTCAATTGTTAAATTTTTAAGAAATTTATGAGCCAGTTGTTAAACCCAGCCCATTATTAAAAATTAAATTATATAAATACAATTAAATAAATTATTAAAAAAACAAGGTTAACAAATACTTAAAACTAGTGTCTTCCTAACTATTTTACTGCATTTTACTGTTATCTACATTCTTGGGTTTAGGTATCTATTGCATCTGTAGTAGAGGAAATATTACATCATGGTGTGCTACTGTGCATCTCTTCCAACTTCTACCTTCAGTGATGCTACTTTGATACCTTAAAATTGCTCATGGAGGGAGTACTTATACCACAGAAATTGGCAAATATTACTAATCGAGAGAGCTGGTTGTTAAACTGTTACCTTTTAATCCTCACACAAACCTTATGAGTTATGTGCACTTATTATTCCAATTATACAGATGACATGCCTAGAGCCACACAGCTAGTTAGTGGCGGAGCCAGTATTCGAACACAGGTGGTCTGGTTCCAGAATCTTGCCCTCCTGATGGTTACAGGCAGTAACACTGGTTTGGACACAACATAAAATAAAGTATATCAAGCAATGGCAGATATGTAATTTCATTCCAGATGGAAAGAAAAACATATCCACTCTAAAGGAAAGTCAGTCAAATAAAGCTACTAGAAATTCAATGGTTGAAAATTAATGACTAAATGAGTAAATGAATGCATTTCATTCATAATAAAGGCTTACCCCAAAGGAAATAGAAAACTCTTTGCCTCCTACATCCAAGACTATGTTTACAATCTCCAGATATGCTGTGTTTCAGCTTTTATTCCTGCTCCATTCAGCTACCATTTTTAGCAAATTGTATTAGCTTCCTGCAGCTGCTGTAACAAACTACCAAAGCAACAGAAATTTATTCTCACAGTTCTGGAGGCCAGAAGTCCAAAACCAGTTTCAGGGAGCTGAAATTGGATGTCATCAGTCTCACTCCTTCTGGAAGATCTAGGAGAGAAGCTGTTCTCTGCCTCTTCCAGCTTCTGGTAGCTGTCAGCCTTCCTTGGCTTGTGGCCCCTTATCTCTCTGCTCTGTGTTCACAGGGCCTTCTCCTCTGTGTGTCTGTGTGCAGTCTCCCTGCTCTGTGTTCACAGGGCCTTCTCCTCTGTGTGTCTGTGTGCAAGCTCCCTGCTCTGTGTTCACTGGGCCTTCTCCTCTGTGTGTCTGTGTGCAGTCTCCCTGCTCTGTGTTCACAGGGCCTTCTCCTCTGTGTGTCTGTGTGCAGTCTCCCTGCTCTGTGTTCACAGGGCCTTCTCCTCTGTGTGTCTGTGTGCAGTCTCCCTGCTCTGTGTTCACAGGGCCTTCTCCTCTGTGTGTCTGTGTGCAGTCTCCCTGCTCTGTGTTCACAGGGCCTTCTCCTCTGTGTGTCTGTGTGCAGTCTCCCTGCTCTGTGTTCACAGGGCCTTCTCCTCTGTGTGTCTGTGTGCAGTCTCCCTGCTCTGTGTTCACTGGGCCTTCTCCTCTGTGTGTCTGTGTGCAGTCTCCCTGCTCTGTGTTCACAGGGCCTTCTCCTCTGTGTGTCTGTGTGCAGTCTCCCTGCTCTGTGTTCACAGGGCCTTCTCCTCTGTGTGTCTGTGTGCAGTCTCCCTGCTCTGTGTTCACTGGGCCTTCTCCTCTGTGTGTCTGTGTGCAGTCTCCCTGCTCTGTGTTCACAGGGCCTTCTCCTCTGTGTGTCTGTGTGCAAGCTCCCTGCTCTGTGTTCACAGGGCCTTCTCCTCTGTGTGTCTGTGTGCAGTCTCCCTGCTCTGTGTTCACTGGGCCTTCTCCTCTGTGTGTCTGTGTGCAGTCTCCCTGCTCTGTGTTCACTGGGCCTTCTCCTCTGTGTGTCTGTGTGCAGTCTCCCTGCTCTGTGTTCACTGGGCCTTCTCCTCTGTGTGTCTGTGTGCAGTCTCCCTGCTCTGTGTTCACAGGGCCTTCTCCTCTGTGTGTCTGTGTGCAGTCTCCCTGCTCTGTGTTCACTGGACAATACTTGTGATGGCATTTAGGATACACCCAGATATTCCAGGAGGAGCCCCTCCTTTCAAGACTGTTAACTCAATCACATCTTTTGTCATATAAGGTAATATTCACAGGTTCCAGGAATTACAATGTGGACATGTCTTTGGAATCACCATTCAGCCCACTACAGCAATCGTCATTAATGACCACAGACCTACTCTGTGCTGAGAGTTATGGTTACACAGAGCTACAGACAGGAGTGCTGTCCCCTAGAAGCCTATAGCCTGTAAAGGGAGACAGAACTCATGAAAAAGTCAATCACAGGGAACATAAAATGGTGCAGCTGTTGTGAAAACAGTTTGGTAGTCTCTTCAAAAGTTAGACATAGACTTCATCATATGATGCAGCAATTCCACTCTTACGTATATGCCCGAGAGAAATGGAAACATATGCTTATTCAAGGACTTACACATGAATGTTCATAGCAGCCTTATTCATAATAGCCCCAAAGTGTAAACAGCCCAAATGTCCATCAACTGGCAAGTGACAAACACAGTGTGGTGTGTCCAAACAATAGAACACCACTCAGCAATAAAAAGAAATGAAAAACTGATACATGCTACAACATGGATGAACTTCATGCTAATTGAAAGAAGCCAAACACAAAAGACCAACTTTGCATGATTCCATTTATATGAAATATCCAGAAAAGGCAAATCCATAAGAGATGGAAAGCAGATGACTGGTTGCTCTGGGCCTGGAGGGTAGGAAACAGGGGTCAACTGTCAATGGACATGAAGGATTTTATTGGGGTAACAGAATTGTTGCAAAACTAGATTTTGGTGATGGTTGCCAAATTCAGTAAACTTACCAAAAACAAAACAACAAAAACATTGACTTGTACTGTTAAAATGGGTAACTTTCATGGTATGCAAATTATACTTCAATAAAATTATTTTTTTAAAGTGAATATAGCACAAGGCCACATACAGTAAAGGTAAAGTGAGTGATGGAAAGGTTGAAAAAAGGATATGAGTGTGGAATATGTGTGTGTGTATGTGCTGTATGTGTTATCTTGGGCTGGCAGACAAGCACAGATGAACCCAACCAGAGGTGCAACGGGAAAGATCAGGTTCAGTTCTGGCCTCAGGGCCCACAGTGTTATTCTTTCCCCTGCCCGTTTCTTGACCTCCTGCTTGCTCACCCTTGGCAGGCTGCCTGGAGACCCAGTGGTCTATGGCCCAGTGGACTTCCTGAGCCTAGCTTGACCCAAAGGCAAGTGTCAGCAAAGCATGTCACCCCTCTCCACTCCCACATACCTAACTCTCCATCAGGCCGGCTGGGGCCTCCTCCATCAGAGAGGGGACTCTGGGAGTGAAGACCTGCTTAGCCTGCAATGGTCTAGCCCTAGCCTTCCAAAGCACAATGATAACACCTTTCCATGTCCCCTTAGATCCGTCCCACATTACTTCCTATGTGTTCTCTCACAGGGAGATTGACAGGAAACTCTGGGCTGGTTGTTTACCTCTGATATACTATTAATATTGTTGAAAACGTTTCTTAAAATGATAGCTTTCCGTGTATTTAGGGATCAATCAGGCCCCCTAACCTAATCTTGGATTAACCATCACACACCAGGGGTACACATAAATGACAGAAAATAAATAAAAATGAATGAATTCTATTTTTGAGAGTTTGAAACCTTCCAACTTAATAGGAAACAGAGTGGAAATGGGAATGATATCCTCTTATTCTTTCAAACATCTCTGTGTCTTAGGGTCTTATAGAAAGCAGATTCAAAATAGATGCTTATTGGATTGATTAGTTCAAACAAAACAATAACAACATTCCCTTTTTCTAAAATTCCAGACTCGATTTTGGAACCAGCCAACTCCCCTTTGGAAATCCAACAGAAAAAAAAGTAATTCATTGAAAAAATAATAATATGTTCCTTCAGGAGACAACTCCTGAGAGGAGGCATGTATCTTGCTCCAGCTGGTACTTTCACATGTAAGTGATTTCTTAAATCATTCAAGACATAATGACAAAAATGCCATTGACATTTTCCTTTCTGCTAAGGTAACAAGAAAATGGCCTTGGAGATAAACTCTAGAAATTTTTCTCTCATACGACTATTAGTGTTCTTTTTTTAATCTCTGAAAGACCTAGGACAGACTTTAGAAATTAGATACCTTCTGTCAAATTGCAGTCTAACAAGATTACAGGTTATCTTGGGTCTCAAGTCACATGTTATAAAGATGTGAAGGTCATCATTTGGAAGAAATACAGTTTGTAATACGTACTCTGATAGTAATCTCCCTGGGGCCCCAAAATATGACGGTAACTACTTCATAAGGTTGGTGAGTGGATGATGCAATGTGCAGGGATTGGCACACAATGTAGTACCCAATCAATGACTGTGGTAACAGTGGTTATCACCCTTTAAATATAAATAAAAAGAAGAGGAGGGCTTCCCTGGTGGCGAAGTGGTTGGGAGTCCGCCTGCCGATGCAGGGGACACGGGTTTGTGCTCCGGTCTGGGAAGATCCCACGTGCCGCAGAGCGGCTGGGCCCGTGAGCCATGGCCGCTGACCCTGCACGTCCAGAGCCTGTGCTCCGCAACGGGAGAGGCCACAACAGTGAGAGGCCCGTGTACCGAAAAAAAAAAAAAAGAAAAAAAAGAAGAAGAGGAAAGGTAAATCGCCAGTAATCATTTGGAAGGTAAATGCAGATTTAAACCAAAATTAGATACCACTTTTCAGCCACTCCAGCATAGTACTAAGAGTTAGAAAAATTGTGAAGCAATGGGAAAGCCCATCCACTGCTAGTAGGAATATAAATTAATACAACCAAATTGGAAAGGAGTTTCACATTATCTTGAAAAGTTGAACATACACATCCTCGATGACCCAGAAATTCCACTCCTAGGTACATACCCTACAGAGGTTTTGTGTATAAAGCCTCAGCGATCATGAGCAAGAATGTTTGTAGCAGTGTCATTTATCATACCAAAGAGTTAGAAACAATCCTACTGCCCACTGAGCTTGGATAAATAAACAGTGGTATAGATACACAAGAGAATAGTATATAGCAGTAAAAGCAAATGAACTGTAATTGTTCAATTCAAACATTTAATTTTACTTTATTTTTTTAATTGTTTGAAGTTTTCAATTTCTAGTAGGAAAACATTATCTGAATGAATACCCTAATGGCAAACCATTGTAAAATATTTCAGCTGCATTTGGGGCAGAGGGGTAGGGATTATCCTCAAAGCACCCCAGCTTTCTTCATGAGAAGGTCAGAGGTACACGGTTCATATTACTGTGACATCCATTAGGTGATCTAAGTTGCTTTACCTTCAGCAGGGGCTTTATTTGTCAGAGGGCATTATGCTTGACCTCCAAATTTGGCCGACAATTTACTGATGAGATTCATAACCTTTGGGTTGCTCTGATATTTTGACATATTTGCTGGGTTCTGAGCCACATCCTGGAAGGCCACCATAACTTCTGGATCCTGCATGGCTGCAAGAACCTCTGGATCACTAAGAATTTCATTGAGCCCAGGCATTCCTGCCATTCCAGGCATGCCCCCTCCCATTCCAGGCATTCCTCCAGGAAAATTACCAGGATTCCACCAAGAAACCACCTGGAAAAGAGCCATACTGAGCTCCTGACGGTCGTCTGGCTTCTCCTCTCTCTGGGCTCTCTCATGTTCTTCCCGAGCCTTCTTGACCTTTTCTATTCTTTCTTTGATCTCTCGCCCTTCAGGTTTTCGCTCATACTTTCTCCGACGTTCAGCAATTTTCTGGGCCCTTGGTTGAACTTCTTTCATAATTGCACTAGCATCTTCATCATAATCCAGCTTACAGACAAGGGCAAGATCATGGGCAGCTTCTTCCCAATGGCCCAAAAGTCTGTGCGCTTTCCCTTGCCATTTGTATGGCTGAGCTGAATCAGGATTTATTTCAACAGCTCTGTCACAGTCTCGGATGGCAGCATTTGGCTTCTGTAATTTGATGAAGACACTGGCTCTCTTGGCATACAGAATGGCCAAACGAGGATTTAGCTTGATGGCATCTGTGAACAAGTCATGGCTTTCTGTAGTTCACCATCATTTAGGGCATCAACGGCAGCCACTTTTTTTTATCATTTGCCTAATCCATCATCTCCTCAGTTATCTATACATTTTCATCTCCCATTTCTGGAGGGGCATCAGTGTCTGGTTCATTCACACCTTCATTGTCAATTTCTAGATCACTTTCCTCACTTGATGGTTCATCTGTCTTTATGTTTTCCTCCACCTTCTTACTGTTTTTTCTTCCTTGGTATTTGCTTCCAATTTAGTTTTATGAGTAGCAGGTCGTATTTTACCCCCCATGCTCTCCACCCACTCCCTCAGGAAGCACATTTCCTCGGTGTGCAGAACGCTCGGGTCCTGCTTGCACATTTTCACAAAGGCTCGAGGCTCGCTCACTTTGTCCAGGTCCACTGTCCAGAGGCAGCGGGAGGCAGCGGGCATGGCAGAGGCTGAGGCCAGATTCCAGCAATCAAACATTTTAGAAACACAATGTTGAACTGCGGTGTGACTCCATTTTCAAAACAGACAAAACTAAACAATATGCCATTGGGGACACACAGAAAAGCAATGGTTTCTCTGTGAAGATGTTGAGGAATGGGGCTGGGAGGCATTCACTGGGACATTAGGATTTCAAAAGAACTGACGATGTCCTATTTCTTAAACTGGGTGGTGGGTTCAAGAGTATTTTTTTTTCTCTCTAAATATATTCTCTTTTGTGCACAAATTATTCCTAATAAACATGAAAATAAATCTTAATATTCACTACAAAAAATCAATATGGAATGTGATCAGGTGATCCCCCAAAGAAATCAATAACTAATAAGCTGATTTTTAATCTTCAAACTTACTAGTAGTCAAATAGTTCTAAAATTTTTTAACATAAAATTTTAAAATGAGTAGTGTTCTTCAGCACTCAGGTTAACGAAGGTATTTTTAAAATAATACTTAATGCCTGTGTTAATGCAATGAGATGGACATAGTTATACCCTGCTGGAAGCGTAAATCAGCACAAGTTTTCTAAAAAGCTGTTTGATGACATATATCAGAAAGCCTTAAAAGTTGTTCCTTTGATTCAGTAATTCCATGAAATCTCAGAAAATCACAAGAGATTGATTCAAAGATTTAGACTCTATATAGCATTGTACACAAGTAGCCAAAAGTGCAAAAACATTTATACATTCATGCAACAAATATTTATTGAGCACCTACTATGTGCCAAGTAGTGTTTGGGGCACGTGCAATACATTGGTGAACAAAATTGATAAAAATCTCTACCCTCATGGAATTTACATTACAATGGGAGGAGTAGATAATAAATGGTAAACTTAGTAAATAAAGTATAATAGTACATGAGAAAATAATAGACGCCATGAAAAAAAAAGACAAAGCAGAGCAAGATAAGAGCAATCAGGAGTGGCTGGAGGCAAGACAAAAAGAAACAGTTTCCTTCATTAAGAAGATGATGCCTGAGCACAAGATTCTAAGGAGGTGAGAAATCTGGGTAGTGAGTCTTTGGGCATTCCAGGCAGAAGGAACAGCTAGTGCAAAGGCCCAGGGGCACAGTTTGTCTGACAATTAGAAAAACAGTAAGGAGTCCAGTGGGGCTGGTGCGGCCTGGGCAGGAAGAAGAATAGGAGATGAAGCCAGAGAGATAAGAGTTGGGGGCAACCTTGAAGGGCCTCAAAGGCCATCATAAGGATGTAAGCTTTTACTCTTAGCAAAATGGGGAGCCCTTGCAGTGTTTGGAGCAGAGAGCTATGATGTGACTTATATTTTTTAAAGTTCAAACAATGTTCAAACAATAGAGCAATGACTAAATAAATTACAGTAAGTCTTTGCTTGTTCAGAGTAGGAGCTCAGAAAATATTTGGAGAACAAATGCATATACTAAAATATTACACAACCATTAAAGATTATAACTGCAGTGAATATTCAGGGACATGGAAAAATTCTTATCATGCATATTAAATGAAAAAAATATGATTAAAAAATTATGGCTCCAATTTTGAATAGACAGGTAGGTATGTAGATAATTGATAGATAATGGAAAGAGAAATAGATTTTTTAAAAAAAACTATAGGGAGATACTATCTAATACAAAATGGTTTTAAGTAAATGGTGAAATTACAGGCGTTTTTATAGTATTTGTTGTATTTGGGGTATTTCTGGATTTTTTTTTTTTTTTAAGCAGAGGTCTTCTTAGAAGCCCATATGATTTAAATTTATTTATTTATTTATTTATGGCTGTGTTGGGTCTTCATTTCTGTGCAAGTGCTTTCTCTAGTTGTGGCAAGCAGGGGCCACTCTTCGTCACGGTGCGCGGGCCTCTCACTATCGCGGCCTCTCTTGTTGCAGAGCACAGGCTCCAGATGCGCAGGCTCAGTAATTGTGGCTCATGGACCCAGTTGCTCCATGGCATGTGGGGTCTTCCCAGACCAGGGCTCGAACCCGTGTCCCCTGCATTGGCAGGCAGATTCTCAACCACTGTGCCACCAGGGAAGCCCTATTTCTGGATTTTTAAAGAATAATAATGTATTACTTTCATAATCATAAAAAAATAAATTTATATTTTTAAAACCTACCATAGGCATATGGTATTCTTTGTAATTTCTATGCTGAATGTCAGGAAATATATCCATCGATCAAAATTATTAGATTTTTTTCTGGGTTCCTGGGAAAATGGAAGGTATTTGATATTCATTGGCTGAATTTAACAGCAGGCAGCCTGCAGTTCATCAGTGAGGCTGTCACCAGTAGTTCAATAAATCCATTGGAATCACTACAGAAGAATTCTAATGGGATCATGGAAACAATTTGGCTGGTAGAAAACAAATGATTAAAAAGTCATTACATTATCTACACAGGCAAGAGAATTGCCTAATTTAACCACGAAAGTCACTACAAAAGACCAAAATAATTACACTGTAAATGGATACCCCAAATAAGGGAATCATTTGATTTTAATGATATCCAGAGAGAAAATTATAGGTGCAGGGTGAGTTTGCCAGAGCTGCATAGAACAGCTCATTAGCGCCTTCACTGGATTCAATCGACTGCTCATTTGAATCTGAGGCGCCCAGTCCCCCTCATGGGAGCCCCTTCTTGTTAATTTCATTTTGGTGTCTGGGTCTGATGTCTTCAGATGCCTGAGTCTCACTGAAGGCATGCCAGAGGACAGATGAGAAGCATCTCCTTTTAAGTTCCTACCAGGCTCAGTTTGTAGCAGGATATCAGCCTCTGTGGCCAAGAACATGTTGAACCACCAGAAACATGTAGTAATTTGGTCCATGAGGCATATGGAGTGATGAACCAAAAAAGAGTCCTTAAGAGAACCAAAAGTGGGATTCCCATGAAACATTTGCAAAGCTCCCAGAAACATGCTTTCTCTCTCTCAAGGGAAGGTTCCATGTCCACTATTTCCTGAGGAGCTGGAGGGTGCCCCCTGTTCAATAGAATCTTCAGATCCAAAGTGTCTTACCCAGCAAAGGTGGATGCAGAATTAAATTGTTGCTCATTTATTTAATCATCTGACAGATATTCATTGAATTCCTACCAGGTATCATTTGAGGATGAATAAGTCCCTGCATTAAAAAGCGAATCATTCAAGGACTTCCCTGGTGGTGCAGTGGTTAAGAATCCACCTGCCGGGCTTCCCTGGTGGCACAGTGGTTAAGAGTCTGCCTGCCGATACAGGGGACATGGGTTCGTGCCCCGGTCCGAGAGGATCCCTCATGCTGCAGAGCAGCTGGGCCCATGAGCCAGGGCCGCTGAGCCTGCACGTCCAGAGCCTGTGCACCACAACAGGAGAGGCCACAACAGTGAGAGGCCCACGTATCGCAAAAAAAAAAAAAAAAAAAAAAAAAAAGAATCCACCTGCCAATGGAGGGGACATGGGTTCAAGCCCTTGTCCAGGAAGATCCCACATGCCGCAGAGCTACTAAGCCCATGTACCACAACTACTGAGCCTGCACTCTAGACCCCGCGAGCCACAACTACTGAGCCCACGTGCCACAACGACTGAAGCCCGCGCACCTAGAGCCCGTGCTCCACAACACGAAAAGCCATCACAGTGAGAAGCCCGCACACCTCAATGAAGAGTAGCCCCCGCTTGCTGCAACCAGAGAAAGACTGTGTGCAGCAAGACCCAATGCAGCCAAAAATAAATAAATAAATTTACTTAAAAAAAAAAAAAGTGAATCGTTTAGAAAGGAAAGCAGATAATAGCAAAGATCAATAAAACTAAAAGCTAGTTCTTTGAGAAGATAAACAAAATTGATAAACCATTAGCCAGACTCATCAAGAAAAAAAGGGAGAGGACTCAAATCAATAGAATTAGAAATGAAAAAGGAGAAGTTACAACTGACACTGCAGAAATACAAAGGATCATGAGAGATTACTACAAGCAACTATATGCCAATAAAATGGACAACCTGGAAGAAATGGATAAATTCTTAGAAAAGCACAACCTTCTGAGACTGAACCAGGAAGAAATAGAAAATATAAACAGACCAATCACAAGCACTGAAATTGAGACTGTGATTAAAAATCTTCCAACAAACAAAAGCCCAGGACCAGATGGCTTCACAGGAGAATTCTATGAAACATTTAGAGAAGAGCTAACACTTATTCTTCTCAAACTCTTCCAAAATATAGCAGAGGAAGGAATACTCACACTCATTCTACGAGGCCACCATCACCCTACCTGGGTTTGGGATGATCTCACACATTGCACCTTACTACTCGGGAAAAAAAAGAGCCTTTTGGATATATGGGTATAGTATGAGCTATAATATCAATTGGGTTCTTAGGTTTTATTGTATGGGCCCATCACATATTCACAGTAGGTATGGACATTGATACACGAGCATACTTTACATCAGCTACTATAATTATTGCCATCCCTACAGGGGTAAAAGTATTTAGCTGATTAGCAACACTCCACGGAGGCAATATTAAATGATCATCAGCCCTGATGTGAGCCTTGGGTTTCATCTTCCTTTTCACAGTCGGTGGACAAACAGGTATTGTCCTAGCTAATTCATCATTAGACATTGTACTTCATGATACCTACTATGTAGTCACACACTTTCACTATGTGCTCTCAATGGGAGCTATTTTTGCTATCATAGGAGGATTTGTACACTGATTTCCACTATTCTCAGGGTATACACTCAACTTGACATGAGCAAAAATTCACTTTGTGATCATATTCGTGGGTGTCAACATAACCTTCTTCCCACAACATTTCCTAGGCTAATCTGGCCTGCCTCGATGATACTCTGACTATCCAGATGCCTGTACAACATGGAATACCATCTCATCAATAGGCTCATTCATCCCATTAACAGCAGTCATACTGATAGTCTTCATTATCTGAGAAGCATTCACATCCAAATGAGAAGTATTAGCGGTAGAGCTTACTATCACAAATTTAGAATGACTAAATGGATGTCCCCCACCATATCATACATTTGAAGAACCAACCTACATTAATCTAAAATAGTCAAGAAAGGAAGGAATTGAACCCTCTCTTATCGGTTTCAAGCCAACATCATAGCCACTATGTCTTTCTTCATGAACTAGGTATTTGTAAAATTTTATATAACTTTGTCGAAGTTAAGTCACAAGTGAAAATATTGTATATCTCTATGGCATACCGCTTCCAACTAGGTTTGCAAGATGCAACATCACCCATCATAGAAGAACTGCTACATTTTCACGACCACACACTAATAATTGTTTTCCTAATTAGCTCCTTAGTCCTCTATATCATTACACTAATACTTACAACTAAGTTAACACATACTAGCACAATAGATGCCCAAGAGGTGGAGACTATTTGGACTATCTTGCCGGCCATTATCTTAATCTTAATTGCCCTGACATCATTACAAATTCTTTATATGATAGATGAAATCAACAGCCCATCTCTTACTGTAAAAACTATAGGCCATGAATGATACTGAAGCTATGAATACACTGACTACAAAGACCTAAACTTTGATTCCCATATAATCCCAACACCAGACCTAAAACCAGGAGAACTACGACTACTAGAAGTAGATAACCAAGTAATTTTACCTATAGAGATAACAATCCGAGTACTAATTTCCTCCGAAGACGTACTACGCTCATGAGCCATACCCTCCTTGGGCCTAAAGACAGATGCAATCCCAGGGCACCTACACCAAACAACCCTAATATCAACATGACCAGGCTTGTTCTACGGACAGTGTTCAGAGATCTGTGGGTCGAACCACAGCTTCATGCCAATTGTTCTTGAACTAGTGCCCCTAAAATACTTCAAGAAATGATCAGCGTCTATACTATAAACTCATTAAGAAGCTAGATTAGCGTTAACATTTTAAGTTAAAAACTGAGAGCCAAAGTTCTCCTTGATGACATGCCACAACTAGATATAGCAACATGATTTGTTACTATTTCATCTATATTTCTAACACTATTTATTCTATTTCAACTAAAAATCTCAAAGCACATCTACTACCCCAACCCAAAATCAACACTCACTAAAATACAAAAACAACATGCCCCTTGAGAAACAGTATGAACAAACATCTATTTGCCCCCTTCGTAACCCCAGTCATAGGCATCCCTGTAGTCATCCTGATCATTATATTCCCAAGTATTCTATTCCCAACATCAAAATGACTAATTAATAATCGCATAATCTCCCTTCAACAGTGATTAATTCAACTCACATCAAAACAAATCATAGGTATTCATAATCAAAAAGGACAAACCTGATCGCTAATACTAATATCACTAATTCTAGTTATAGGCTCAACCAATCTCCTCGGACTATTACGCCACTCATTTACACCCACCACACAGCTCCCAGTAAATGTAGGAATAGCCATCCCTCTATGAGCCAGTGCCATCATTACGGGCCTCCGTAATAAAACAAAAGCATCCCTAGCCCACTTCTTACCACAAGGCACACCCACTTTCCTCATCCCTATGCTAGTAATTATCGAAACTATTAGCCTATTCATCCAGCCAGTAGCACTGGCAGTACGACTAACAGCCAATATTACTGCAGGCCACTTACTAATACACCTAATCGGGGAGACAACCCTCATGCTAATAAGCACCAGCACATTCACAGCTCTTATTACATTTACTATTCTCACCCTACTCACCATCCTTGAATTTGCTGTCGCTATAATTCAAGCCTATGTATTTACCCTCTTAGTAAGCTTATACCTGCACGACAACACATAATGACCCACCAAACCCACACGAATCACATAGTAAACCCCAGTCCCTGACCCCTCACAGGAGCTCTTTCAGCACTTCTCATAACATGAGGCCTTATCATGTGATTCCACTTCAACTCAATAGTTCTACTAATACTGGGCCTACTAACTAATATTCTAACAGTATATCAGTGATGACAAGACATCATTTGAGAAAGCACTTTCCAAGGCCACCACACACCAACCGTCCAAAAGGGACTTCAATATGGAATAATCTTATTTATCGTCTCAGAAGTCCTACTTTTTTTTTTTTTTGTGGTATGCGGGCCTCTCACTGTTGTGGCCTCTCCTGTTGCAGAGCACAGGCTCCGGACGCGCAGGCTCAGTGGCCATGGCTCACGGGCCCAGCCGCTCCGCGGCATGTGGGATCTTCCCGGACCGGGGCATGAACCCGTGTCCCCTGCATCGGCAGGCGGACTCTCAACCACTGCGCCACCAGGGAAGCCCAAGAAGTCCTACTTTTTACCAGCTTTTTTTGAGCCTTCTACCACTCAAGCCTCGCCCCCCACTCCTGAACTAAGTGGATGCTGGCCACCAACAGGCACTCACCCCTTAAACCCCATAGAAGGACCACTCCTTAACACTTCTGTGCTATTAGCCTCTGGCATATCCATTACCTGAGCCCATCATAGCCTTATAGAAGGAAATCACAAGCACATACTCCAAGCCCTTTTTATTACAATTGCCCTCGGTGTTTATTTTACACTCCTACAAACGTCAGAGTATTACAAAGCCCCCTTTACAATCTCAGATGGAGTCTATAGATCAACTTTCTTCGAACCCACAGGATTCCACAGACTGCAGGTAATTATTGGATCTACTTTTCTTATTGTTTGTTTCCTATGCCAACTAAAATTGCACTTCACATCCACCCACCACTTCGGCTTCGAAGCTGCTGCTTGATACTGATATTTTGTAGATGTTGTATGACTATTTCTTTACGTATCTATCTATTGATGAGGCTCACAGTCCTTTTAGTATTAATTAGTACAACTGACTTCCAATCCGCTAGTTTCGGTACACCCCGAAAAAGAACAATAAACCTAATACTGACCTTATTAACAGACACAATACTAGCCTCATTACTCCTACTTATCGCCTTCTGACTTCCTCAACTAAACCCTACGCAGAAAAAACAAGCCCCTACGAATGCGGATTTGACCCTATAGGATCCGCCCGTTTACCCTTTTCCATAAAATTTTTCCTAGTAGCAATCACTTTCCTTCTTTTTGACCTAGAAATTACCCTCCTACTACCCCTCCCCTGAGCAACCCAAACAAACGTAAAAACAATACTTATCATAGCCCTATTTTTAATTTCATTGTTATGAATATTAATAATATTATGGATAATAATATTATGAATAATGAATATTAATGAATCTCATTATTCATGAATAATTTCATTATTCATTTAATTTCATTATTCTATTTCATTGGCCTACGAATGAACTCAAAAGGGGTTGGAATGAGCTGAATATGGTATTTAGTTGAAAATAAAACAAGTGATTTCGACTCCTTAGATTATGGTTAAACTCATAACTACCAAGTGTCCCTAGTACATCTAAACATTATTATAGCTTTCACTATATCCCTTGTAGGGTTACTAATATACTGGTCCCACCTAATACCCTCACTACTTTGCCTGAAGGGCATGATACTATCACTGTTTATCCTAGCAGCCCTGACAAGCTTAAGTTCACATTTCACCTTAGCCAGCATAATACCATTCTCCTACTGGTACTCGCTGCCTGCAAAGCAGCCCTCAGATTAGCCCTATTGTAATAGTATCAAACACAAGTGGGACCAATTACGTACAAAACCTCAACCTTCTCCAATACTAAAATTTATTATCCCCACAATGATATTAATACCTCTAAATTGGCTATCAAAAAGCAACATAATCTGAATTACCTCCACAACCCACAGCCGATTAATTAGCCTTACAAACCTACTTCTTCTTAACCATTTCAACGACAATAGCCTCAACTACTCATTAATATTCTTCTCCGACTCCCTCTCTGCACCATTACTAATCCTAACAATATGACTCCTCCCCCTAATATTAATAGCCAGCCAATCCCACTTACTCAAAGAATCACTAATCTGAAAAAAACTATACATCATAATACTAATCATGTTACAAACACTTCTAATCATAATTCACTGCCACAGAGCTAATCCTATTTTACATTATATTTGAAGCCATGCTAGTCCCTACCCTTTTTATCATTATCCGCTGGGGTAACCAAACAGAACAACTTAATGCAGGACTTTACTTTCTATTCTACACATTAATTGGGTCACTCCCATTGCTAGTGGCATTAACATACATACAAAACATCATAGTCTCCCTAAATTTCCTAGTACTTCAATATTGGACCCAACCACTATCCAACTCCTGATCCAACATCTTTATATGATTGGCCTGCATGATAACTTTTATAGTAAAAATGCCCCTCTACGGCCTCCACCTTTGACTACCCAAAGCACATGTAGAAGTCCCCATTGCAGGCTCCATAGTCCTTGCACTGTACTACTAAAACTCGGGGGCTATGGCATGCTACGAATCACGTGAATACTCAATCCCCTAACAGAATACATAGCATACCCTTTCCTTATGCTTTCCTTATGGGGAATAATCATAACTATCTCTATTTGTCTACGTCAAACAGACCTAAAATCACTCACTGCCTACTCCTCAGTCAGCCATATAGCACTCGTTATTGCAGCTATCCTCATTCAAACCCCTCGAAGTTACATGGGGGCTACTGCCCTAATAATTGCTCATGGCCTCACGTCGACTATATTATTTTGCCTAGCAAACTCAAATTACAAGCGAACCCATAGCCAAACTATAATCTTAGCCCAAGGCCTGCAAATTCTCTTCCCACTAATAGCCACTTGATGACTATTAGCAAGCCTAACAAACCTGCCCTACCCCCAACTATTAATCTAATTGGAGAACTGTTCATAGTTATATCAACTTTCTCATGGTCAAATCTCATTATTATCCTAATAGGAACCAATTGTAATTACAGCCCTATACTCCATGTATATACTAATCACAACACAATGCAGCAAATGTACACACCATATTGATAATATTATACCTTCCTTCACACTAGAACATGCTCTTATAGCTCTTCATATCCTACCACTTCTACTCCTGTCACTAAACCCTAAAATCATCTTGGGCCCCCTATACTGTAAATATAGTTTTAAAAAAACACTAGATTGTGGATCTAGCAACAGAAGACTAAGATTTCTTATTTACCGAGAAAGTATTGCAGGAACTGCTAATTCATGCCCCCATACCTAATAGCATGGCTTTTTCAAACTTTTAAAGGATGGTAGTTATCCATTGGTCTTAAGAACCAAAAAATTGGTGCAACTCCAAATAAAAGTAATAAACCTATTCCCTTCTTTTGCCTAATCACACTACTAGTACTAATTATTCCAATCATGATAACTAGTACAAACTTCTACAAAAATGATAAATATCCATCGTATGTAAAAAATACCATCTTATGTGCTTTTATTACCAGTCTAATCCCAACAATAATATTCCTTCACACAGGCCAAGAAATACTCATTTCAAACTGACACTGAATTACTGTCCAAACACTTAAATTGACACTTAGTTTCAAAATAGGTTATTTCTCAATTATATTCATACCAGTGGCATTGTTTATCACATGATCTATCATAGAATTCTCAATATGATATATACATTCAGATCCTTACATCAACCAGTTCTTCAAGTATCTACTCCTCTTCCTCATCACCGTACTAATCCTTATTACAGCCAACAACCTCTTCCAACTTTTTATTGGATGAGAAGGGGTAGGAATCATATCTTTCCTGCTCATCGGATGATGACACGGACGAACAGACGCAAACACAGCTGCTCTTCAAGCAATCTTATATAACCGCATCGGAGATATCGATTCATTATATCAACAGCATGATTTTTATCCAACACAAATGCATGAGACCTACAAGAAATTTTCATACTCGACCTAAGCCCTTTAAACCTCCCCCTCACAGGACTCCTACTAGCCGCAGCCGGAAAATCAGCCCAATTTGGACTTCACCTCTGACTCCCCTCAGCAATAGAAGGCCCTACCCCAGTCTTGGCCCTACTCCACTCAAGCACAATAGTTGTAGCGGGAATTTTCCTATTTATCCGATTTTACCCTTAAACAGAAAACAACAAACTCATTCAAACAATAACGCTTTGCCTAGGAGCCCTTACCACCCTATTCACAACCATATGTGCTCTCACCCAAAACGACATTAAAAAAATTATTGCCTTCTCTACCTCAAGCCAATTAGGTCTAATGGTAGTAACAATTGGTATTAACCAACCTCATCTAGCATTTTTACATATTTGCACACATGCTTTCTTTAAAGCCATACTATTAATGTGCTCTGGATCCATTATTCACAACCTAAACAACAAGCAGGACATTCGAAAAATAGGAGGCTTATTCAAGACCTTACCCATCACTGCAACAGCCCTTATCATTGGATGTCTAGCGCTAACGGGAATACCTTTTCTCACCGGTTTTTACTCTAAAGACCTCATTATCGAAACCACCACCACGTCTTATACCAACGCCTGAGCCCTATTAATAACTAACCACTACCTCCCTCACAGCCATCTATAGCACTCGCAATATCTTCTTCGCACAACTGGGACAGCCCCGCTTCTCTCCTTCAGCTCCTATCAATGAAAACAACCCCTTCTTACTTAACTCCATCAAACGCCTGTTAATCGGCAGTATTTTTGCTGGCTTCGTCATCTCCAACAACATCCCTCCAACAACCATCCCCCTAATAACTACACCTTTGCACTTAAAACTAAGTGCCCTTATAGTAACAGCTCTGGGCTTCGTACTAGCATTCGAAATCAATCTTAACACACAAAACTTAAAATATACTCACCCCTCAAACTCCTCTAAATTCTCCACTCTCCTAGGATATTTCCCCACCATCATATACCGCCTACCTCCCCATCTAAACCTATTAATAAGCCAAAACTTAGCAACCTCCTTACTAGACTTGATCTGACTAGAAACAGTCCTACCAAAGACTACAGCCTTCATTCAACTAAAATCCTCCACACTAATCTCAAACCAAAAAGGCCTTATTAAACTATACTTTCTATCATTTCTCATTAGCATCACCCTCAGTATACTCCTAATTTAATTTCCCCGAGTAATCTCCATAATAACCACAACACCAATAAATGACCAACCAGTAACAATCACCAACCAAGTACCATAGCTGTATAACACTGCAATCCCCATAGCCTCCTCACTAAAAAACCCAGAGTCACCAGTATTGTAAATAACCCAATCTCCCAACCCATTAAACTTAAACACAATTTCCACATCCTCATCTTTCAAAATATAATACACCATTAAAAACTCTACTATCAACCCTAAAAGAAATGCCCCCAGTACAACCTTATTAGAAATCCAAACCCCAGAATATTGTTCAGTGGCTATAGCAGTTGTATAACCAAACACAACCAATATCCCCCCAAAATAGATCAAAAATACTATCAGACCCAAAACTGAACCACCAAAATTTAGCACAATCCCACACCCAACACCACCACCCACAATCAACCCTAAACCCCTATAAATAGGCAAAGGTTTTGAAGAAACCCCCGCAAAACTAATCACAAAAATAATACTTAAAATGAATACAATATACATCATCATTATTCTCACATAGACTTCAACCATGACCAATGACATGAAAAATCATCGTTGTCATTCAACTATAAGAACACCAATGACCAACACCTGAAAAACCCACCCACTAATAAAAAACCTCAACAACACATTCATTGACCTCCCTACCCCATCAAATATCTCATCATGATGAAATTTCGGTTCCTTACTAGGCATCTGCCTAATCCTACAAATCCTAACAGGCCTATTTCTAGCAATACACTACACACCAGGCACAACAACTGACTTCTCATCAGTAACACATTTGCCGAGGCATCAACTATGGCTGAATCATTCGATATATACACGCAAATAGAGCTTCCATATTTTTTATCTGCCCTTATGCCCACATAGGACGCGGTCTATACTATGGATCCTACACCTTTCAGGAAACATGAAATGTTGGAGTTATCCTACTGCTTATAGTCATAGCCACCACATTCATAGGCTACGTCCTACCTTGAGGACAAATATCATTCTGAGGCGCAACTGTAATCACAAACCTACTCTCAGCAATCCCATATATCAGCCATACCCTCGTTGAATGAATCTAAGGTGGCCTTTCTGTAGACAACACTAACACAATTCTTCACCTTCCACTTCATTCTCCCTTTCATCATCACAGCCGTCCACCTATTCTTCCTTCACGAAACAGGATCCAACAACCCCACAGGAATCCCAGCCGACATAGACAAAATCCCATTCTACCCTTACTATACAATTAAGGATATCCTGGGCGCCTTACTATTAATCTTAGCTTCACTAATATTAGTCCTATTCTCACCTGACCTGCTAGGAGACCCCGACAACTACACTCCAGCAAACCCACTCAGCACACCACCACATATCAAGCCAAAATGATATTTTCTATTCACGTATGCAATTCTATGATCAATCCCCAACAAGCTAGGAGGAGTCTTGGCCCTGCTGCTCTCAATCCTAGTCCTGGCATTTATTCCAATACTCCACACATCCAAACAACGAAGCATGATATTTCGGCCCTTCAGTCAATTCTTATTTTGAGTACTAGTGGCAGGCTTACTAACACTAACATGGATCGGAGGACAGCCCGAGGAACACCCATACATAATTACTGGACAACTTGCATCCATTTTATACTTTCTTTTAATCCTAGTGTTAATACCAGTAATTAGTCTCATTGAAAACAAGTTCCTAAAATGAAGAGTCTTTGTAGTCTAACACAATACCCCGGTCTTGTAAACCGGAAAAGGAGAACAACATATCTCCCCAAGACTCAAGGAAGAAGCACTAAACTTCACCACCAGCACCCAAAGCTGAAATTCTATATAAACTATTCCCTGAAAAAAAGTATATCATAAGACATTCATAAAACTACAGTATTATGTCAGTACTAAAAATAATTCATTCTACTACATACATGCTATGTGTACCGTACATATTTGTAACCACCACATAACTGCTATAATGTCTTTTTCCCACATATGTATACATGTACATCATATGTATAATCATGCATTACATTATTTACCCCATGCCTAATGAATATGTATTCTATCATTAACATTACATAGTACATATATATTATTGATCGTACATAGTACATTAAGTTAAATCAGTTTAAACCAACATGTTTGGTAACCCTGTCCATTAGACCACGAGCTTGATCACCAGGCCACATGAAACCATCAACCCGCTCAGCAGGTGTCCCTCTTCTCACTCCGGGACCATAGCTTGTGGGGATTTCTGTTAGTGAACTTTATCAGACAATCTGGTTCTTACCTCAGGGCCATCTCATCTAAAATCGCCCACTCTTTCCCCTTAAATAAGACATCTCGATGGGTTGGTGACTAATCAGCCCATGCTCACACATAACTGCAGTTTCATACATTTGGTATCTTTTATTTTTGGGGGGAAAATTGCTTGGACTCAGCTATGACCTTAAAAGGTCTTAACACAGTCAAGCAAATTGTAGCTGGACTTGTATGTATTTGTTATTTGGCTAGAGCAACCTACGTTGTGCAGTCAGTTAATGATTACAGGACATAGCACTTCACTATTCCCCCCTGGCTTAAAATAGTTATATATCATAATGAATCAACCTCAACCCCCCTTCCTATCATACCAATGAGCTATTTAGATATTCACCACCCATATAGACAGACTTCCCCCAGATTCGCCAACCGTCCTATCAAAAATCTAATACTAAATCTGACATAAACCACATAATACAACCACACAAACCTCATCTACATGCAGCAAGTTAATGTAGCTTAAACATCTCATAAAGCAAGACACTGAAAATGTCTAGATGGGCTCACCAGCCCCATGAACATAAAGGTTTGGTCCCAGCCTTTCTATTAGTTTTTAATAGAATTACACATGCAAGTATCCACACCCCACTGAGAATGCCCTCTAAATCACTAAGATTAAAAGGAGCAGGTATCAAGCACACAACGCCAGCAGCTCACAACACCTTGCTTGACCACGCCCCCACGGGAGACAGCAGTGATAAAAATTAAGCCATAAACGAAAGTTTGACTAAGCCATATTAACTAGGGTTGGTAAATTTCGTGCCAGCCACCGCGGTCATACGATTGACCCGAATTAATAGAACTACAGCATAAAGCGTGTTAAAGAACCATACAAGGACCCCGGAGGAAGATGGCGGAAGAGTAAGACGCGGAGATCACCTTCCTCCCCACAGATACATCAGAAATTCATCTACACGTGGAACAACTCCTACAGAACACCTACTGAACGCTGACAGAAGACCTCAGACCCCCCAAAAGGCAAGAAGCTCCCCACATACCTGGGTAGGGCAAAAGAAAAAAAGAATAAACAGAGACAATAGGATAGGGACGGGACCTGCACCAGTGGGAGGGAGCCGTGAAGGGGGGAAGGTTTCTACACACTACAAGCCCCTTCGCGGGCGGAGACTGCAGGTGGCGGAGGGGGAAAGCTTCGGAGTAGCGGAGGAGAGCACAGCAACAGGGGTGCGGAGGGCAAAGCGGAGAGATTCTGGCACAGAGGACCGGTGCCCTCAGGCACACACCAGCCCGAGAGGCTTGTCTGCTCGGCCGCCGTGGCGGGCGGGGCTGGGAGCTGAGGCTCGGGTATCGGCTTTCAGTCGGAGCGCAGGGAGAGGACTGGGGCTGGCGGCAGGAAGAGAGCCTGAAGGGGTTAGTGCACCACGGCTAGCCCGGAGGGAGTCCGGGGAAAGGGTCTGGAGCTGCTGAAGAGGCAAGAGACTTTTTTCCCTTTTGTTTCCTGGTGCGCGAGGAGAGGGCATTAAGAGGGCTGCTTGGGGAAGCGCCGGAGACAGGCACAAGCCGCGGGTAAGGCACGGACCTCGGAGACGGGCGTGGGCCGCCGCCGCCCGCCGCCGCGGCCCGCCGCCGCCGCGCCCGCCGCCGCCCGCCGCCGCCCGCCGCCGCCGCTGCTGCCGCCGCCGCGGGGCCTGTGTGCGAGCGCGGGTCACTGTCCGCCCCGCCTTCCGGGGGGCCTGTGCACCCCGCCACTGCCGGGGTCCCCGAGACCCGGGGACGGCTTTCCCGGGAAAGCGCACGGAGCGCCACGGGCTGCTGCAACGTCACGCTGGCCTCTGCCGCCGCAGGCCCGCCCCACACTGCGCGCCCCTCCCTCCCCTCTGCCTGAGTGAGCCAGAGCCCCCGAATCAGCGGCTCCTTTAAACCCGTCCTGTCTGAGCGAAGAACGGACGCCCTCCGGCGACCTACGCGCAGAGGCGGGGCCAGGTCCAAGGCTGAGACCCGGGAGCTGTGAGAGCAGAGGCAGGGAAATCTCTCTGTGCAGCCTCGGAGGCAGCGGATTAAAGCTCCACGGTCCATTTGATGTGCCCTGCGTCTGTGGAGTGCATGAATGGACAGCGAATCATCCCAAATTGAGGAAGTGGACTTTGAGGACAAGATTTAAGACTTTCCCCCCTTTTCCTCTTTTTACAACGAATTATTCCAAATTAAGGAGGTGGACTTAGAGAGCAAGATTTCAGACTTCTCGCCCTTTTCCTCTTTTTACAACGAATTATCCCAAATTGAGGAGGTGGACTTGGAGAGCAAGATTTTTGATTTTTCCCCCTGCTCTCTTTTTGTGAATGTGTATGTGTAATCTTCTGTGTAAGATTCTCTCTGTATAGCTTTGCTTCCACCATATGTCTCAGGGTTCTATCGGTCCGGTTTTTTTTTTTTTTTTCAATAATTACTTTCTAATTTTAATAACGCTACTATATTTCATACTTTATTCTATTTTACTTTACCTGCTCTTTCTTTTTTTCCTACTCTCCCTTCCTCCCTCCCTCCCTCCGCTCCTCCTTTCCTTCTTTCTTTTTCTTTCCTCCCTCCCACCCTTCTTCTTTCCACTTTCTTTTTCTTTCCTTCCTCCCTCCCTCCTGTCTTTCTTCCTTTCCTTCCTCCCTCCCTCCCTCCTTTCTTTCCTTCTTTCTTTCCATCCTTCCTCCCTCCCTCCCTCCTTTCTTCCTTCCTTCCTTCCTTTCTTCCCTTCTTCCTTTCTTTCCCTCTCTCTTTCTTTCTTCTACTAATTCTTTCTTTCTACTTTTTCTCCCTGTTACTCTGAGCCGGGTGGATGAAAGGCTCTTGGTGCTGCAGCCAGGAGCCAGTGCTGTGCCTCTGAAGTGGGAGAGCCAACTTCAGGACACAGGTCCACAAGAGACCTCCCAGCTCCACATAATATCAAGCAGCGAAAATCTCCCAGAGATCTCCATCCCAACACCAGCACCCAGCTTCAGTCAACGACCAGCAAGCTACAGTGCGGGTCACCCTATGCCAAGCAACTAGCAAGGCAGGAACACAACCCCACCCATTAGCAGAGAGGCTACCTAAAAACATAATAAGGCCATAGGCACCCGAAAACACACCACCAGACGTGGACCTGTCCACCAGAAAGACAAGATCGAGCCTCAACCACCAGAGCACAGGAATTAGTCCCCCCCACCAGGAAGCCTACACAACCTACTGAAACAACCTTAGCCACTGGGGTCAGACACCAAAAACAACGGGAACTACGAATCTGCAGCCGGCAAAAAGGAGACCCCAAACACAGGAACATAAGCAAAATGAGAAGGCAGAAAAACACACAGCAGGTGAAGGAGCAAGATAAACACCTACCAGACCTAACAAATGAAGAGGTAATAGGCAGTCTACCTGAAAAAGAATTCAGAATAATGATAGTAAAGCTGATCCAAGATTCTATTTCCATGATCCATAATCTTGGAAATAGAATAGACAACATGCAAGAAACAGTTAACAAGGACCTAGAAGAACTAAAGATGAATCAAGCATCGATTAAAAACACAATAAATGAAATGAAAAATACTCTAGATGGGATCAATAGCAGAATAACTGAGGCAGAAGAACGGATAAGTGAGGTGGAAGATAAAATAGTGGAAATAACTGCTGCAGAGCAAAATAAAGAAAAAAGAATGAAAAGAACAGAGGAGAGTCTCAGAGATCTCTGGGACAACATTAAACGCACCAACATTCGAATTATAGGGGTTCCAGAAGAAGAAGAGAAAAAGAAAGGGACTGAGAAAATATTTGAAGAGATTATAGTTGAAAACTTCCCCAATATGGGAAAGGAAATAGTTAATCAAGTCCAGGAGGCACAGAGAGTCCCATACAGAATAAATCCAAGGAGAAATACACCAAGACACATATTAATCAAACTGTCAAAAATTAAACACAAAGAAATCATATTAAAAGCAGCAAGGCAAAAACAACAAATAACACACAAGGGAATCCCCATAAGGTTAACAGCTGATCTCTCAGCAGAAACCCTACAAGCCAGAAGGGAGTGGCAGGACATAATTAAAGTGATGAAGGAGAGAAACCTGCAACCTAGATTACTCTACCCAGCAAGGATCTCATTCAGATTTGATGGAGAAATTAAAACCTTTACAGACAAGCAAAAGCTGAGAGAGTTCAGCACCACCAAACCAGCTTTACAACAAATGCTAAAGGAACTTCTCTAGGCAAGAAACACAACAGAAGGAATATACCTACAATAACGAACCCAAAGCAATTAAGGAAATGGGAATAGGAACATACATATCAATAATTACCTAAAATGTAAATGGACTAAATGCTCCCACCAAAAGACACAGAGTGGCTGAATGGATACAAAAACAAGACCCATATATATGCTGTCTACAAGAGACCCACTTCAGACCTAGAGACACATACAGATTGAAAGTAAAGGGATGGAAAAAGATATTCCATGCAAATGGAAATCAAAAGAAAGCTGGAGTAGCAATTCTTATATCAGACAAAATAGACTTTAAAATAAAGACTATTAGAAGAGACAAGGAAGGACACTACATAACGATAAAGGGATCGATCCAAGAAGAAGATATAACAATTGTAAATATTTATGCACCCAACATAGGAGCACCTCAATACATAAGGCAAATACTAACAGCCATAAAAGGGGAAATCGACAGTAACACAATCATAGTAGGGGACTTTAACACCCCACTTTCACCAATGGACAGATCATCCAAAATGAAAATAAATAAGGAAACACAAGCTTTAAATGATACATTAAACGAGATGGACTTAGTTGATATTTATAGGACATTCCATCCAAAAACAACAGAATACACATTTTTCTCAAGTGCTCATGGAACATTCTCCAGGATAGATCATATCTTGGGTCACAAATCAAGCCTCGGTAATTTTAAGAAAATTGAAATTGTATCAAGTATCTTCTCCGACCACAATGCTATGAGACTAGACATCAATTACAGGAAAAGATGTGTAAAAAATACAAACACATGGAGGCTAAACAATACACTACTCAATAACGAAGTGATCACTGAAGAAATCAAAGAGGAAATTAAAAAATACCTAGAAACAAATGACAATGGAGACACGACGACCCAAAACCTATGGGACGCAGCAAAAGCAGTTCTAAGGGGGAAGTTTATAGCAATACAATCCCACCTTAAGAAACAGGAAGCATTTCGAGTAAACAACCTGACCCTGCACCTAAAGCAATTAGAGAAAGAAGAACAAAAATACCCCAAAGCTAGCAGAAGGAAAGAAATCATAAAGATCAGATCAGAAATAAATGAAAAAGAAATGAAGGAAACGATAGCAAAGATCAACCAAACTAAAAGCTGGTTCTTTGAGAAGATAAACAAAATTGACAAACCATTAGCCAGACTCATCAAGAAAAAAAGGGAGAAGACTCAAATCAATAGAATTAGAAATGAAAAAGGAGAAGTAACAACTGACACTGCAGAAATACAAAAGATTATGAGAGATTACTATAAGCAACTCTATTCCAATAAAATGGACAACCTGGAAGAAATGGACACATTCTTAGAAATGCACAACCTGCCAAGACTGACTCAGGAAGAAATAGAAAATATGAATAGACCAATCACAAGCACTGAAATTGAAACTGTGATTAAAAATCTTCCATCAAACAAAAGCCCAGGACCAGATGGCTTCACAGGTGAATTCTATCAAACATTTAGAGAAGAGCTAACACCTATCCTTCTCAAACTCTTCCAAAATATAGCAGAGGGAGGAACACTCCCAAACTCATTCTACGAGGCCGACATCACCTTGATACCAAAACCAGGCAAGGATGTCACAAAGAAAGAAAACTACAGGCCAATATCACTGATGAACAGATGCAAAAATCCTCAACAAAATACTAGCAAACAGAATCCAAGAGCACATTAAAAGGATCATACACCATGATCAAGTGGGGTTTATCCCAGGAATGCAAGGATTCTTCAATATACGCAAATCAATCAATGTAATACACCATATTAACAAGTTGAAGGAGAAAAACCAGATGATCATCTCAATAGATGCAGAGAAAGCTTTCGACAAAATTCAACACCCATTTATGATAAAAACCCTGCAGAAAGTAGGTATAGAGGGATCTTTCCTCAACATAATAAAGGCCATATATGACAAACCCACAGCCAACATTGTCCTCAATGGTGAAAAACTGAAACCATTTCCACTAAGATCAGGAACAAGACAAGGCTGCCCACTCTCACCACTCTTATTCAACATAGTTTTGGAAGTTTTAGCCACAGCAATCAGAGAAGAAAAGGAAATAAAAGGAATCCAAATTGGAAAAGAAGAAGTAAAGCTGTCACTGTTTGCAGATGACATGATACTATACATAGAGAATCCTAAAGATGCTACCGAAAAACTACTAGAGCTAATCAATGAATTTGGTAAAGTAGCAGGATATAAAATTAATGTACAGAAATCTCTGGCATTCCTGTACACTAATGATGAAAAATCTGAAAATGAAATCAAGAAAACACTCCCATTTACCATTGCAACAAAAAGAATAAAATATCTAGGAATAAACCTACCTAAGGAGACAAAAGACCTGTATGCAGAAAACTATAAGACACTGATGAAAGAAATTAAAGATGATACAAATAGATGGAGAGATATACCATGCTCCTGGATTGGAAGAATCAATATTGTGAAAATGACTCTACTACCGAAAGCAATCTACAGATTCAATGCAATCCCTATCAAACTACCAATGGCATTTTTCACAGAACTAGAACAAAAAATTTCAAAATTTGTTTGGAAAAACAAAAGGCCCCGAATAGCTAAAGCAATCTTGAGAACGAAAAACGGAGCTGGAGGAATCAGGCTCCCTGACTTCAGACTATACTACAAAGCTACAGTAATTAAGACTGTCTGGTACTGGCATAAAAACAGAAAGATAGATCAGTGGATCAGGATAGAAAGCCCAGAGATAAACCCACGCACATATGGCCAACTTATCTTTGATAAAGGAGGCAGGAATGTACAGTGGAGAAAGGACAGCCTCTTCAATAAGTGGTGCTGGGAAAACTGGACAGGGACATGTAAAAGTTTGAGATTAGATCATTCCCTAGCACCATACACAAAAATAAGCTCAAAATGGATTAAAGACTTAAATGTAAGGCCAGAAACTATCAAACTCTTAGAGGAAAACATAGGTAGAACACTCTATGACATAAATCACAGCAAGATCCTTTTGGACCCACCTCCTAGAGAAATGGAAATAAAAACAAAGATAAACAAATGGGATCTAATGAAACTTCAAAGCTTTTGCACAGCAAAGGAAACCATAAAGAAGACCAAAAGACAACCCTCAGAATGGGAGAAAATATTTGCAAATGAAGCAACTGACAAAGGATTAATCTCCAAAATTTATAAACAGCTCATGCAGCTCAATAGCAAAAAAACAGACAACCCAATCCAAAAATGGGCAGAAGACTTAAATAGGCATTTCTCCAAAGAAGATATACAGACTGCCAACAAACACATGAAAGAATGCTCAACATCATTAATCATTAGAGAAATGCAAATCAAAACTACAATGAGATATCATCTCACACCAGTCAGAATGGCCATCATCAAGAAATCTAGAAACAATAAATGCTGGAGAGGGTGTGGAGAAAAGGGAACACTCTTGCACTGCTGGTGGGAATGTGAATTGGTACAGCCACTATGGAGAACGGTATGGAGGTTCCTTAAAAAACTACAAATAGAACTACCATATGACCCAGCAATCCCACTACTGGGCATATACCCTGAGAAAACCATAATTCAAAAAGAGACATGTACCAAAATGTTCATTGCAGCTCTATTCACAATAGCCCGGAGCTGGAAACAACCTAAGTGTCCATCATCGGATGAATGGATAAAGAAGATGTGGCACATATATACAATGGAATATTACTCAGCCATAAAAAGAAACGAAACTGAGCTATTTGTAATGAGGTGGATAGACCTAGAGTCTGTCATACAGAGTGAAGTTAGTCAGAAAGAGAAAGACAAATACCGTATGCTAACACATATATACGGAATTTAAAAAAAAAATGTCATGAAGAACCTAGGGGCAAAACGGGAATGAAGACGCAGACCTACTTGAGAATGGACTTGAGGATATGGGGAGGGGGAAGGGTGGGCTGTGACAAGGCGAAAGAGAGGCATGGACGTGTATACACTACCAAACGTAAGGTAGATAGATAGTGGGAAGCAGCCGCAGAGCACAGGGAGATCAGCTCGGTGCTTTGTGACCGCCTGGAGGGTTGGGATGGGGAGGGTGGGAGGGAGGGAGATGCATGAGGGAAGGGATGTGGGAACAGATGTATATGTATGACTGATTCACTTTGTTATAAAGCAGAAACTAATTAAAAAAATAAATAAATAAACTAAAAAAAAAAAAAAAAAAAGAGCTAAATAAAGATGTACTCAAATGTACTAGAATACTCATCACACCATTATTTAAAATGGTGATAGGCTGATCCAATCAAAATAATCAACAATAGGAAATAGGTAAAATAAATTCTAATACTTACATAACAAAAAAAAAAAAAAAAAAAAAGAACCATACAAGATAAAGTTAAACCTTAATCAAGCTGTAAAAAGCCATAATTAAAACAAAAATAAACTACAAAAGTGACTTTAATATATTCTGATCACACTATAGCTAAGACCCAAACTGGGATTAGATACCCCACTATGCTTAGCCCTAAACCCAAATAATCATAAGAACTAGACTATTTGCCAGAGTACTACTAGCAACAGCTTAAAACTCAAAGGACTTGGCAGTGCTTCACACCCCTCTAGAGGAGCCTGTTCTATAATCAATAAACCCCAATAAACCTCACCAACACTTGCTACTCCAGTCTATATACCGCCATCTTCAGCAAACCCTAAAAAGAAGCAAAAGTAAGCATAATTATGACACATAAAAACTTTAGGTCAAGGTGTAACCTACGGAGTGAGAAGAAATGGGCTACATTTTCTACACCAAGAACACCCTTTATCCACACTAAAGTTTTTATGAAACCTAAAAACTAAAGGAGGATTTAGTAGTAAATTAAGAGTAGAGTGCTTAATTGAATAAGGCCATGAAGCATGCACACACTGCCCGTCACCGTCCTCAAGTGCCATGACAAAGCCACAATCCATCAACACATGCTAAACAATTATATGAGAGGAGATAAGTCGTAACAAGGTAAGCATACTGGAAAGTGTGTTTGGATAAAACAAGACATAGCTTAAATAAAGCACCTAGTTCACACCTAGAAGATTTCATGATCTATGTATGTCTTGAACTAAACTTAGTCCACACCTTTCCCACCATACTAACACAAGCTAGTCAAATAAAACATTCACCAGACATCTAAAGTATAGGAGATCGAAATTTAAACACTGATAGTGCTATAGAGAAAGTACCATAAGGGAATGATGAAAGAAATATTAAAAGTAATAAAAAGCAAAGCTTATCCCTTGTACCTTGTGCATAATGTCTTAACTAGTAACAATTTAACAAAGAGAACTTAAGCTAAAATACCCGAAACCAGAGCTACTTATGAACAGATACTAGAACAAACTCATCTATGTGGCAAAATAGTGAGAAGATTTATAAGTAGAGGTGACAAGCCTAACGAGCCTGGTGATAGCTGGTTGTCCAGGAAAAGAATTTCAGTTCAACGTTAAATAATACTAAAAACCACAATAAGCTTCAACATATATTTAAACGTTAGTCTAAAAAGGTACAGCTTTTTAGAAATGGATACAACCTTGACTAGAGAGTAAAAGCAAACAATACCATAGCTGGCCTAAAAGCAGCCACCAATTAAGAAAGTGTTCAAGCTCGACAACAAAACATATTTCAATTCTAATACTAAGTAAATCAACTTCTAGCCTTATTAGTGGACTAATCTATAAGACTATAGAAGCAATACTGTTAACGTGAGTAACAAGAAATATTTCTCCCTGCACAAGCTTACATCAGCAACAAATAATATACTGATAATTAACAGTAAATAAATATAATCCAACACTAAACTGTTTGTTAAAAACACTGTTAACCCAACACAGGCGTGCACTTAAGGAAAGATTTTAAAAAGTAAAAGGAACTCGGCAAACACAAACCCCACCTGTTTACCAAAACATCACCTCTAGCATCACCAGTATTAGAGGCATCACCTGCCCAGTGACAATCGTTAAACGGCTGCGGTATCCTGACCATGCCAAGGTAGCATAATCATTTGTTCTGTAAATAAGGACTTGTATGAATGGCCACACGAGGGTTTTACTGTCTCTTACTTTTAATCAGTGAAATTGACCTCCCCGTGAAGAGGCAGGGATAACAAAATAAGACGAGAAGACCCTACGGAGCTTCAATTAATCAACCCCCAAACCATAATCTTAAACTGCCAAGGAATAACAAAATTTCACATGGGTTAACAATTTCGGTGACCTCAGAGCACAAAAAACCCTCCGAGTGATTAAAGCCTAGACCTCCTAGCCAAAGCATAATATCACTTATTGATCCAAAAAATTGATCAATGGAACAAGGTACCCTAGGGATAACAGTGCAATCCTATTCTAGAGTCCATATCGACAATAGGATTTACAACCTCGATGTTGGATCAGGACATCCTAATGGTGTAACTGCTATTAAGGGTTCATTTGTTCAACGATTAAAGTCCTACGTGATCTGAGTTCAGACTGGAGCAATCCAGGTTGGTTTCTATCCTTTACGCATTTCTCCCAGTACGAAAGGACAAGAGAAATAAGGCCCACTTTAAATAAGCGCCTTCAAAACAATTAATGATCTAATCTCAACTTAATAAGCAAGCACAAACTAATCACCCAACACCAGGGTTTTGTTGGGGTGGCAGAGCCTGTTAGTTGCGTAAAACTTAAACCTTTATACTCAAAGGTTCAAACCCTCTCCCCAACGAGATGTTTATAATTAACATTTTAATGCCGATCATTCCTATGCTCCTAGCCGTAGTATTTCTGACACTAGTAGAACGTAAAATCCTAGGCTACATACAACTCCAAAAAGCACCAAACATTGTAGGCCCCCATGGCCTACTCCAACCCTTTGCCAATGCAATCAAACTATTCACTAAGGAACCCCTACGACCAGCCACATCTTCCACCTCCATATTTATCATCACACCCATCTTACCCCTAACCCTAGCCCTCACAATATGAATCCCTCTACCCATACCATACCCCCTCATCAACATAAACCTAGGAGTATTATTCATACTAGCAATATCAAGTCTAGCCGTATACTCCATTCTATGATCTGGCTGGGCCTCCAACTCAAAATACGCATTAATTGGAGCCCTACGAGCAGTAGCACAAACAATCTCATATGAAGTAACACTAGCAATCATCCTCTTATCAGTACTCTTAATAAATGGATTCTTCACCCTTTCAACCCTAACCACAACACAAGAACAACTATGACTAGTCTTCCCATCATGACCACTGGCCATAATATGATTTATTTCTACCCTAGCACAAACCAACCAAGCCCCTTTTGATTTAACAGAAGGGGAATCCGAACTCGTATCCGGCTTCAATGTAGAGTATGCAGCAGACCCATTCGCCATATTCTTCTTAGCAGAATATGCCAACATCATTATAATATATATATTCACAACAATTCTATTCCTAGGAGAATTCCACAACCCCTACACACCAGAACTATACACAATTCACTTCATTATTAAAACACTGCTACTAACAACATCCTTCCTATGGATTCGAGCATCCTACCCTCGATTTCGATACGACCAGCTAATACACTTACTCTGAAAAAACTTCCTACCTCTAATACTAGCCCTATGTATATGACATTTGTCACTATCCATCATAACAGCAAGCATCCCTCCACAAACATAAGAAATATGTCTGATAAAAGAGTTACTTTGATAGAGTAAGTAATAGAGGTTCAAACCCTCTTATTTCTAGAATCATAGGAATTGAACCTACCCTTAAGAATTCAAAATTCTCTGTGCTACCGCATTACACTACATACTACAGTAAGGTCAGCTAAACAAGCTATCGGGCCCATACCCCAAAAATGTTGGTTTATATCCTTCCCATACTAATAAATCCCATTATCTTTATTATTATCCTAACAACTGTCATTTTAGTAACTACAATCGTAATTACCAGCTCTCACTGACTGCTAGCCTGAATTGGATTTGAAATAAATATAATAGCCATCATCTCTATTATAATAAAAAACTTTAATCCATGAGCCATAGAAGCCTCCACTAAATATTTTCTAACACAGGCCACCGCATCCATATTACTTATAATAGCAGTCATCATTAACCTGTTGCGTTCCGGCCAATGAACCATCACAAAACTATTCAACCCAACAGCATCCATAATAATAACAATAGGACTAGCTATTAAAGTAGGACTATCCCCCTTTCACTTTTGAGTGCCCGGAGTAGCACAAGGCATCCCCTTAACAGCAGGCCTAATCCTACTAACATGACAAAAGCTTGCACCCTTGTCAATCCTATATCAAATTTCACCATCAATCAATCTAAATCTAATATTAGCCCTATCAATACTTTCTATTCTAATCAGAGGTTGAGGTGGATTAAACCAAACACAACTCTCAAAAATCATGGCCTACTCATCAATCGCCCACATGGGATGAATAACAGCCATCTTACTGTATAACCTAACCATAACCATCCTAAACCTACTAATCTACATCATAACAACCCTCACTATATTCATACTCTTTACTCAAAGCTCAACCACCACCACACTATAACTATCACACATGAAACAAAATACCTGTCACCACAACCCTCACCATACTCACTCTACTCTCAATGGGAGAACTCCCACCACTATCAGGATTCATGCTTAAATGAATGATCATTCAAGAAATAACAAAAAATAATACCATTATCATGCCCACACTCATAGCCATCACAGCACTACTCAACCTATACTTCTACATACGGCTCACATACTCCACAGCACTAACTTTATTCCCCTCTACAAACAACATGAAGATAAAGTGACAATTCAACTGCACAAAACAAATAACCCTTTTAACAACCATAATCATAATATCCACAATACTTCTACGTCTCACACCAATACTGTCAATCCTAGAATAGGAATTTAGGTTAGCCCAGACCAAGGGCCTTCAAAGCCCTAAGCAAGTACAATTTACTTAGTTCCTGCCCAATAAGGATTGCAATCAATTGAATGCAAATCAAGCACTTTAATTAAGGTAAATCCTCACTAGATTACAGGGATACATTTCCCACAAACTTTTAATTAACAGCTAAATACCCTAATCAACTGGCTTCAATCTACTTCTCCCTCTGAGAGAAAAAAAAGCAGGAGAAGTCCCGGCAGGGTTGAAACTGCTTCCTTGAATTTGCAATTCAAAATGATAATTCGCCACAGGACTTGGCAAAAAGAGGGCTCAACCTCTGTCTTTAGATTTACAGTCTAATACCTGCTCAGCCGTTTTACCTATGTTCATAAATTGCTGATTATTCTCAACCAACCACAAAGACATTGGCACCTTATACTTACTATTTGGCGCCTGAGCTGGAATGGTGGGCACTGGCCTAAGTTTATTAATTCACGCTGAACTAGGCCAACCCGGCACACTTCTCGGAGACGACCAAATTTATAATGTGGTAGTAACAGCCCATGCATTTGTAATAATCTTCTTTATAGTCATACCCATTATAATTGGTGGGTTTGGAAACTGGCTAGTGCCCCTAATAATTGGGGCACCCGATATAGCTTTCCCCCGCATAAAAAATATAAGTTTCTGACTACTCCCTCCTTCTTTCCTATTACTACTAACATCATCAATAGTCGAAGCCAGTGCAGGTAGAGGCTGAACTGTGTATCTACACTTAGCAGGAAACTTAGCACATCCAGGAGCTTCAGTTGACCTTACTATTTTCTGTCTACATTTAGCTGGTGTATCCTCAATCCTTGGGGTTATTAATTTTATCACTACTGTTAGCTACATAAAACCACCCACTATAACCCAATTCCAAACACCACTATTCATACGATCAGTTCTAATCACAGCGGTGATTAGACAAAGATGTCACAAAGAAAGAAAACCAGACAAAGATGTCACAAAGAAAGAAACCTACAGGTCAATATCACTGATGAACATAGATACAAAAATCATCAGGAAAATACTAGCAAACAGAACCCAACAGCACATTAAAAGGATCATACACCATGATCAAGTGGGGATTATCCCAGGAATGCAAGGATTCTTCAATATACGCAAATCAATCAATGTGCTACACCATATTAACAAATTGAAGTACAAAAACCATATGATCATCTCAATAGATGCAGAAAAAGCTTTCGACAAAATTCAACACCCATTTATGATAAAAACCCTGCAGAAAGTAGGCATAGAGGGAATGTACTCAACATAATAAAGGCCATATATGACAAACTCACAGCCCACATCATTCTCAATGGTGAAAAACTGAAACCATTTCCTCTAAGATCAGGAATAAGACAAGGTTGTCCATTCTCACCACTACTATTCAACATAGTTTTGGAAGTTTTAGCCACAGCAATCAGAGAAGAAAAAGAAATAAAAGGAATCCAAATCAGAAAAGAAGTGCAGCTGTCACTGTTTGCAGATGACATGATACTATACATAGAGAATCCTAAAGATGCTACCAGAAAACTACTACAGCTAATCAATTAATTTGGTAAAGCAGCAGGATACAAAATTAATGCACAGAAATCTCTTGCATTCCTATACACTGATGATGAAAAATCTGAAAAAGAAATTAAGGAAACACTCCCATTTACCATTGCAAAAAAAAGAATAAAATACCTAGGAATAAACCTACCTAAGGAGACAAAAGACCTGCATGCAGAAAACTATAAGATATTGAAGAAAGAAATTAAAGATGATACAAACAGATGGAGAAATATACCATGTTCTTGGATTGGAAGAATCAACATTGAGAAAATGACTATACTATGCAAGCCTATCTACAGATTCCATGCAATCCCTATCAAACTACCAATGGCATTTTTCACAGAACTAGAACAAAAAATTTCACAATTTGCATGAAAACACAAAAGACCCTGAATAACCAAAGCAATCTTGAGAAAGAAAAATGGAACTGGAGGAATCAGGCTCCGTGACTTCAGACAATGCTACAAAGCTACCGTCATCAAGACAGTATGGTACTGGCACAAAAATAGAAACATAGATCAATGGAACAATAAACCCACGCACATATGATCACCTTATCTTTGATAAGGGAGGCAAGAATATACAATGGAGAAAAGACAGCCTCTTCAATAAGTGGTTCCGGGAAAACAGGAAAGCTACATGTAAGAGAATGAAATTAGAACACTCCCTAACACCATACACAAAAATAAACTCAAAATGGATTAAAGACCTAAATGTAAGGCCAGACACTATCAAACTCTTAGAGGAAAACATAGGCAGGACACTCTATGACATAAATCACAGCAAGATCCTTTTGGACCCACCTCCTAGAGAAATGGAAATAAAAACTAAAATAAACAAATGGGACCTAATGAAACTTAAAAGCTTTTGCACAGCAAACAAAACCATAAACAAGATCAAAGGACAACCCTCAGAATGGGAGAAAATATTTGCAAATGTAGCAACTGGCAAGGGATTAATCTCCAAAATTTACAAGCAGCTCATGCAGCTCAATATCCAAAAAACATACAACCCAATCCAAAAATGGGCAGAAGACCTAAATAGACATTTCTCCAAAGAAGATATACAGGTTGCCAACAAACACATGAAAGGATGCTCAACATCACTAATCACTAGAGAAATGCAAATCAAAACTACAGTGAGGTATCACCTCACACCAGTCAGAATGGCCATCATCAAAAAATCTATAAACAGTAATGCTGGAGAGGGTGTGGAGAAAGGGAGCCCTCTTGCACTCTTGGTGGGAATGTAAATTGATACAGCCACTATGGAGAACAGTATGGAGGTTCCTTAAAAAACTAAAAATAGAACTACTATACAACCCAGCAATCCCACTCCTGGGCATATACCCTGAGAAAACCATAATTCAAAAGGAGTCAGGTACCACAATGTTCACTTCAGCTCTATTTACAATAGCCAGGACATGGAAGCAACCTAAATGTCCATCGACAGATGAATGGATAAAAAAGATGTGGCACATATATACAATGGAATATCACTCAGCCATAAAAAGAAACAAAATTGAGTTATTTGTAGTGAGGTGGATGGACCTAGAGATCGTCATACAGAGTGAAGTAAGTCAGAAAGAGAAAAATAAATACCATAGGCTAACACATATATTTGGAATCTAAAAAAAAAAAAAAGGTTCTGAAGAACATAAGGGCAGGATAGGAATAAAGATGCAGATGTAGAGAATGAACCTGAGGACACAGGGAGGGGGAAGGGTAAGCTGGGACGAAGTGAGAGAGTGGCATGGACATATATACACTGCCAAATGTAAAGTAGATAGCTAGTGGGAAGTGGCCGCATAGCACAGGGAGATCAGCTCGGTGCTTTGTGACCACCTAGAGGGGTGGGATAGGGAGGGTGGGAGGGAGATGCAAGAGGGAGGAGATATGGGTATATACATATATATATATATGTGTGTGTGTGTGTGTGTGTGTGTAGCTGATTCACTTAGTTATAAAGCAGAAGCTAACACACCACTGTAAAGCAATTATACTCCAATAAAGATGTTAAATTTTTTTAATAAAAAAAAGAAGAAAGAAAAGAAAGCAGATAATTTGTTCACCTTTTGGGGGACGTGTGTGTACAGAGCAGTGGAAACACAAGAGGTGTGAGCTTGTGTGGGGAGAGGTGGTTCAGTTTCCTTCTACAGGAAGTGCCTCAAGTTAATTCCTACACAAGTTAGACAGGTGGAAAAGAAGGCAACAGGATAGTCCTCATAGTGTCTGACATAAGACATTCAAAAATAAGCCTGCTATTGCTGGGTTTATTGTTAATGTCATTGTTTTGTTTTTATGAAAGCAACTTTTTCCTCTAATTATAAACGTAATGCATGCTAAGCATGAAGCTCTTGCATTTCACTGCTTTGAGGTAATAAGTCTGAGACTCCAATGGTCTTAATCTGGGCTTTTAGCCTGGAAGTGGGATCATCTCATAATTTTCTTTTTTTCAAACAGTCAGGATTCTTATAGGTGAGGTTAATTGAAACAGAAAGCAGCAAATTTTTATATGAAATTCCTTCTTTTGAATATATAGGCAATTCTCTTCCTGTGGAGCTTAGAGGTGAGTTTTTGGAGCTATTATGATCACATTACCAATAGAGATCCAGGATTTTCAAATGCTTCCCTGACCACCACCTTCTTCATGGCAGAATTTTCATACTACTAGGGAATAATAGTAAATAATAATAACTGGAACAAAATCTATGCAAGTAGGGCCTCCCTGGTGGCGCAGTGGTTGAGAGTCCGCCTGCCGATGCAGGGGATATGGGTTCGTGCCCCGGTCTGGGAGGATCCCATGTGCCGCGGAGCGGCTGGGCCCGTGAGCCATGGCCGCTGGGCCTGCGCGTCCGGAGCCTGTGCTCCGCAACGGGAGAGGCCACGGCAGTGAGAGGCCCGCATACCGCAAAAAGAAAAAAAAAAAAAAAAAATCTATGCAAGTCCCCAAACTCTAGTATAGGGTTTCTTTTAATGTGAAAATTTATATAGGACTTCTTGTTTACTTTCTCCACTTCCTCCAAAATCTAAATAATGTTCAAGTGTGATTTCCACAGGAAAGTAACTGAAACAAAGATAGAGAAATAGAGAATGAGGGAGAGAGAGAAACAGAGATATAAATAATTAATTTTGCAAAGCAACTGTTGTCTAGTTTACCCACCCAGCTGTTTGTTCAAAAAAGATGTATTAGGGTATACTAGTTGCTGTAACAAATAAACCCACAAATTTGGAGACTTGTCTGATATAAGTTAATTGCTGGTGGGTATCCACCTAGTGGGTGAGGAGCTTTCCTCCACACAGTGACTCAGGGACCCAGGTTCCTCCATCTTCTAGCTGTCTCTAGATTCTGATATTTTTTCTATCATAGTCCATAAGTGGTATATTAACTTATATTAATTTTGATTAGTCTCTTAGACAATGGGAGAGAGGAGGTTGAGTTAATGAGCTAGTCTGTTCATTAAGTAGAGGAGGCAACATGGTAGAATAAAAAGGACACAGGGTGAGAAGCACAAATAATATTAATCCCTAATGTTTCCTGAATGTTGATTCTGTGCCAAGCTCTGTTCTACATCCTTTGCCTTCATTAATTCGTTAAGTCCTCATAACACTCTGTAAAATTCCTATATACAGGGAGCTGGCTCCAGAACCTATGCTCTTAACCACTACAGGTTATTCTTTTTCTAAATGAGTTTGAATTCAGGGTCTACCCTTTAAAATCTATGCATACTTGCACAAGTTCTTTAATTTCTCAGAGCCTGTCTCCCAATCTATAAAATGGGTAGTTGTTAGTATTAAATAATGTGAGGTCCGTAATATCATAGCTCAGAAAATATAAATTAATTTATTCATTCAATAAATATTTTCTAAGCTCTATGGGCAAAGTGCTGTGCTAAGCACTGGGGTTGTAAGTGGTCAATAAGCCTGATAGAATTCATGCCCTCAAGGAGCCTAAAGTCTAGTAGAAAATGCAGCCATTAAATAAGCAATTACATGACTAATTGACTATAACTAAGTAAGCTCTTATAAAAAGTCCAGGGTGATGGATTCAGCATAACCTTGTTCCGCAGTGGGATGATGCATAGCAATGGTTAAGTGAAGTCCAGAAAAATAGTTAGGAATTCCATTTTTATTTGCGTCTAGGCTTAAAGGAAAAGGAACTAATAAGCACTAGTAAGGTCACTACTTATGATTCAACCTGCATTTTTCTATGACTGTTAATATTCATTATGAGATTTCTTACTATATCATTTCTTCATCTTTAAAAACCAGTATTGATATTACCAATTATTGTAAATGTAGGGAGGGTTACAGAAAACAGTGCAATCCTCTGGCTTACTACCACAAGCTTCCAGGAGAACTCTGGCATAAAAGACCTCTGGAAGAAATGTTGACAGTGGCATTGCAACTGATATTTTGTCTTAGGACCCCCCCCCCAGATTAAGCATCCACCCCACCACCCCCCAGAATAAGCAAAAAGGAAAAGAGGCCCAACAATTGGCCCCAAACTCCTGGGGAATGCCATCAGGTGGGGAGGGATTTTCTGAGATAGAACAAGATCAAGGACTGGGGAGAAGTAAGGGTGATAATGTGGGTATTATGGGAAGACAGTGCCACTGGAATGCCCCCGAGGCCAGCCCCTGGGTATATGGGAATAGAACCCCACGCCCGTTCACACCCCACCCCCTTCTGGCCCAGACAATGCGGACAGGTTCTAGGGTGTGACTGGATCCCTCTAGTAGAAGGAAGGATGGCCAATTGGGTTCCAGTGAGTCTCCTAATTGAGAGCTACAAATTAAAGGCAGAGTCTTCAGTGGACCTTCAAGATGGGGGAGGAGTAAGACGTGGAGATCACCTTCCTCGCCACAAATACATCAAAAATACATCTACATGTGGAAAAACTCCTACAGATCACCTACCGAATGCTGGCAGAAGAACTCATACTTCCCAAAAGGCAAGAAACTCCCCCACATACCTGGGTAGGGCAAAAGAAAAAAGGAAAAACAGAGACAAAAGAATAGGGACAGGACCTGCACCTCTGAGAGGGAGCTGTGAAGGAGGAAAAGTTTCCACACAATAGGAAGAACCTTCACTGGCAGAGATGGGGGGTGGAGGGGTGGATGCTTCGCAGTCACAGAGGAGACCGCAGCAATAGGGGTGCAGAGGGCAAAGCAGAGAGATTCCCGCACAAAGGCTCAGTGCCGATCAGCACTCACCAGCCTGAGAGGCTTGTCTGCTCAAGCGCCAGGGTGGGTGGGGGCTGGGAGCTAAGGCTCGGGCTTCGGAGGTCAGATCCCAGGGAGAGGACTGGGGTTGGCTGGGTGAACACAGCCTGAAGGGAGCTAGTGCACCACAGCTAGCCAGGAGCGAGTCCGGGAAAAAGTCTGAACCTGCCTAAGACACAAGAGACAATTGTTTCGGGGTGCGTGAGGAGAGGAGATTCAGAGCACTGCCTAAATGAGCTCCAGAGACTGGCGCAAGCCGTGGCTACCAGTGCTAACACAAGAGACAGGCATGAGAAACTAAGGTTGCTGCTGCAGCCACCAAGAAGCCTGTGTGCAAGCACAGGTCACTATCCACACCTCCCCTCCCAGGAGTCTGTGCAGCCCACCACTGCCAGGGTCCCATGATCCAGGGACAATTTCCCTGGGAGAACACAAGGCGCATCTCAGGCTGCTGCAATGTCATGCTGACCTCTGCCACGGCAGGCTCGTGCCACATTTCGTATCCCTCCCCCCACCCAGGCCTGAATGAAGCAGAGCCCCCTAATCAGCTGCTAGTTCAACCCCGACCTGTCTGGGCAGGGAACAGACACCCTCAGGCAACCTACATGCAAAGGCAGGGTCAAATCCAAAGCTGAAACCCCGGGGCTGTGCGAACAAAGAGAAAGGGAAATTTCTCCCAGCAGCCTCAGAAGCAGCGGATTAAATCTCAACAATCAACTTGATGTACCCTGCATTTCTGGAATATCTGAATAGACAATGAATCATCCCAAAATTGAGGTGGTGGACTTCGGGAGCAACTGTAGACTTGAGGTTTGCTTTCTGCATCTAATTTGTTTCCAGTTTTATGGTTATTTTAATTTAGTATTTAGAGCTTATTATCATTGGTAGATTTGTTTATTGATTAGGTTGCTCTCTTCCTTTTTATATATATTTTTTTTTCCTTTTTCTCTTTTTGTGAGTGTGTACGTGTATACTTCTTTCTGTGATTTTATCTGTACAGCTTTGCTTTTACCATTTGTCCTAGGGTTCTGTCTGCCCGTTTTTTAGTATAGTTTTTACTGCTTGTTATCATTGGTGGATTTGTTTTTTGGTTTGGTTGCGCTCTTCTTTCTTTCTTTTTTATTTTATTTTTTAAATAATTTTTATAATTTTAATAACCTTATTTTACTTTACTTTTTTCTTTCTTTCTTTCTTATTCTCCCTTTTCTTATGAGCCGAGTGGCTGACAGGGTCTTGGTGCTCTGGCCGGGTGTCAGGCAGGAGCCTCTGAGGTGGGAGAGCTGAGTTCAGGACATTATTCCACCAGAGACCTCCCAGCCTCACATAACATCAAATGGCAAAATCTCTCCCAGAGATCTCTGTCTCAATGCTAAGACCCACCTCCACTCAAGAACCAGCAAGCAACAGTGTTGGATACCCTATGCCAAACAACTAGCAAGACAGGAACACAACACCATCCATTAGCAGAGAGGCTGCCTAAAATCATAATAAGTTCACAGACACCCCAAAGCACACCACCGGAGGCAGTCCTGCCACCAGAAAGACAAGATCCAACCACATCCACCACGACACAGGCACCAGTCCCCTACACCAGAAAGCCAACACAACCCACTGAACAAACCTTACCTACTGGGGGCAGACGTCAAAAACAACAGGAACTACAAACAGGCAGCCTGCGAAAAGGAGACCCCAAACACAGTAAGGCAAGCAAAATGAGAAGACAGAGAAATACACAGCAGATGAAGAGGCAAGGTAAAAACCCACCAGACCAAACAAATGAAGAGGAAATAGACAGACTACCTGGAAAAGAATTCAGAGTAATGATAGTAAAGATGATCCAACATCTTAGAAATAGAATGCAGAAAATACAAGAAACATGTAACAAGGACCTAGAAGAACTAAAGAGCAAACAAACAATGATGAACAACACAATAAATAAAATTAAAAATTCTCTAGAAGGCATCAATAGCAGAATACTGAGGCAGAAGAACGGATAAGTGACCTGGAAGATAAAATAGTGGAAATAACTACTACAGAGCAGAATAAAGAAAAAAGAATGAAAAGAATTGAGGACAGTCTCAGAGACCTCTGGGACAACATTAAACGCACCAACATTCGAATTATAGGGGTCCCAGAAGCGGAAGAGGAAAAGAAAGGGACTGAGAAAATATTTGAAGACATTATAGTTGAAAACTTCCCTAATATGGGAAAGGAAATAGTCAATCAAGTCCAGGAAGCACAAAGAGTCCCATACAGGATAAGTCCAAGGAGAAACACGCCAAGACACATATTAATCAAACTATCAAAAATTAAATACAAAGAAAAAATATTAAAAGCAGCAAGGGAAAAGCAACAAATAATATGCAAGGGAATCCTCATAATGTTAACAGCTAATCTTTCGGCAGAAACTCTGCAAGCCAGAAGGCAGTGGCAGGACATATTTAAAGTGATGAAAGGCAAAAACCTACGACCAAGATTACTCTACCCAGCAAGGATCTCATTCAGATTTGACAGGGAAATTAAAACCTTTACAGACAAGCAAAAGCTAAGAGAATTCAGCACCACCAAACAAGCTTTACAACAAATGCTAAAGGAACTTCTCTAGGCAGGAAATACAAGAGAAGGAAAAGACCTACAATAACAAAACCAAAACAATTAAGAAAATGGTAATAGGAACATATATATCAATAATTACCTTAAATGTAAATGGATTAAATGCTCCAACCAAAAGACACAGACTGGCTGAATGGATACAAAAACAAGACCCATATATATGCTGTCTACAATAGACCCACTTCAGATCTAGGGACACATAGAGACTGAAAGTGAGGGGATGGAAAAAGATATTCCATGCAAATAGAAATCAAAAGAAAGCTGGAGTAGCAATTCTCATATCAGACAAAATGGACTTTAAAATAAAGACTATTACAAGAGACAAAGAAAGACACTACATAATGATCAAGGGATCAATTCAAGAAGAAGATATAACAATTGTAAATATTTATGCACCCAACATAGGAGCACCTCAATACATAAGGCAAATACTAACAGCCATAAAAGGGGAAATGGACAGTAACACAATCATAGTAGGGGACTTTAACAACTCACTTTCACCAATGGACAGATCATCCAAAATGAAAATAAATAAGGAAACACAAGCTTTAAATGATACATTAAACAAGATGGATTTAACTGATATTTATAGGACATTCCATCCAAAAACAACAGAATACACATTTTTCTCAAGTGCTCATGGAACATTCTCCAGGATAGATCAAACCTTGGGTCACAAATCAAGTCATGGTAAATTTAAGAAAACTGAAATCGTATCAAGTAACTTTTCTGACCACAACACTATGAGACTAGATATCAATTACAGGAAAAAAATCTGTAAAAAATACAAATACATGGAGGCTAAACAATACACTACTTAATAACCAAGAGATCACTGAAGAAATCAAAGAGGAAATCAAGAAATACCTAGAAACAAATGACAATGAAAACACGACGACCCAAAACCTATGGGATGCAGCAAAAGCAGTTCTAAGAGGGAAGTTTATAGCTATACAATCCTACCTTAAGAAACAAGAAACATTTCAAATAAACAACCCAACCTTACACTTAAAGCAATTAGAGAAAGAAGAACAAAAAACCCCAAAGTTAGCAGAAGGAAAGAAATCATAAAGATTAGGTCAGAAATAAATGAAAAAGAAGTGAAGGAAACGATAGCAAAGATCAATAACACTAAAAGCTGGTTCTTTGAGAAGATGAACAAAATTGATAAGCCATTAGCCAGACTCATCAAGAAAAAAAGGGAGAAGACACAAATCAATACAATTAGAAATGAAAAAGGAGAAGTAACAACTGACAATGCAGAAATACAAAGGATCATGAGAGATTACTACAAGCAACTCGATGCCAATAAAATGGACAACCTCTCCTTAAAAAACTACAAATAGAACTACCATATGACCCAGCAATCCCACTACTGGGCATATACCCTGAGAAAACCATAATTCAAAAAGAGACATGTACCAAAATGTTCATTGCAGCTCTATTCACAATAGCCCGGAGCTGGAAACAACCTAAGTGTCCATCATCGGATGAATGGATAAAGAAGATGTGGCACATATATACAATGGAATATTACTCAGCCATAAAAAGAAACGAAACTGAGCTATTTGTAATGAGGTGGATAGACCTAGAGTCTGTCATACAGAGTGAAGTTAGTCAGAAAGAGAAAGACAAATACCGTATGCTAACACATATATACGGAATTAAAAAAAAAAAATGTCATGAAGAACCTAGGGGCAAAACGGGAATGAAGACGCAGACCTACTTGAGAATGGACTTGAGGATATGGGGAGGGGGAAGGGTGGGCTGTGACAAGGCGAAAGAGAGGCATGGACGTGTATACACTACCAAACGTAAGGTAGATAGATAGTGGGAAGCAGCCGCAGAGCACAGGGAGATCAGCTCGGTGCTTTGTGACCGCCTGGAGGGGTGGGATGGGGAGGGTGGGAGGGAGGGTGATGCATGAGGGAAGGGATGTGGGAACAGATGTATATGTATGACTGATTCACTTTGTTATAAAGCAGAAACTAATTAAAAAAAATAATAAATAAACTTTAAAAAAAATAAATTCTTAAAATAAAAAAAAATAAAAATAAAAAAAATGGACAACCTGGAAGAAATGAACAAATTCTTAGAAAAGCACAACCTTCTGAGACTGAACCAGGAAGAAATAGAAAATATGAACAGACCAATCACAAGCACTGATATTGAAACTGTGTTTAAAAATCTTCCTACAAACAAAAGCCCAGGACCAGATGGCTTCACAGGCAAATTCTATCAAACATTTAGAGAAGAGCTAACACCCATTCTTCTCAAACTCTTCCAAAATATAGCAGAGGGAGGAACACTCCCAAACTCATTCTATGAGGCCACCATCACCCTGATACCAAAACTAGACAAAGATGTCACAAAGAAAGAAAACTACAGGCCAATATCACTGATGAACATAGATGCAAAAATCCTCAACAAAATACTAGCAAACAGAATCCAACAGCCCATTAAAAGGATCATACACCATGATCAAGTGGGGTTTATCCCAGGAATGCAAGGATTCTTCAATATATGCAAATCAATCAATGTGATATACCATATTAACAAATTGAAAGAGAAAAAACCTATGACCATCTCTATAGATGCAGAGAAAGTTTTTTACAAAATTCAACACCCATTTATGATAAAAAATCCTCCAGAAAGCAGGCATAGGGGGAACTTTCCTCAACATAATAAAGGCCATATATGACAAACCCACAGCCAACATCGTCCTCAATGGTGAAAAACTGAAACCATTTCCACTATGATCAGGAACAAGACAAGGTTGCCCACTCTCACCACTATTATTCAACAAAGTTTTGGAAGTTTTAGCCACAGCAATCACAAAAGAAAAAGAAATAAAAGGAATCCAAATCGGAAAAGAAGAAGTAAACCTTTCACTGTTTGCAGATGACATGATACTATACATAGAGAATCCTAAAGATGCTACCAGAAAACTACTACTGTTAATCAATGAATTTGGTAAAGTAGCAGGATATAAAATTAATGCACAGAAATCTCTGGCATTCTTATACACTAGTGATGAAAAATCTGAAAGTGAAATTAAGAAAACACTCCCATTTACCATTGCAACAAAAAGAATAAAATATCTAGGAATAAACCTACCTAAGGAGACAAAAGACCTGTATGCAGAAAATTATAAGACACTGATGAAAGAAGTTCAAGATGATACAAATAGATGGAGAGATGTACCATGTTCTTGGATTGGAAGAACCAACATTGTGAAAATGACTCTACTACCCAAAGCAATCTACAGATTCAATGCAATCCCTACCAAACTACCACTGGCATTTTTCACAGAACTAGAACAAAAAATTTCACAATTTGTATGGAAACACAAAAGACCCCGAATAGCCAAAGCAGTCTTGAGAACGAAAAATGGAGCTGGAGGAATCAGCCTCCCTGAGTTCAGACTATACTACAAAGCTACCGTAATCAAGACAGTATGGTACTGGCACAAAAACAGAAATATAGATCAATGGAACAGGATAGAAAGCCCAGATATAAACCCACGCACATATGGTCACCTTATCTTTGATAAAGGAGGCAAGAATATAGAGTGGAAAAAAGACAGCCTCTTCAATAAGTAGTGCTGGGAAAACTGGACAGGTACATGTAAAAGTATGAAATTAGAACACTCCCTAACACCACACACACAAAAAAACTCCAAAGGGATTAAAGACCTAAATGTAAGGCCAGATACTATCAAACTCTTAGAGGAAAACATAGGCAGAACACTCTATGACACAAATCACAGCAAGATCCTTTTTGACCCACCTCCTAGAGAAATGGAAATAAAAACAAAAATAAACACATGGGACCTAATGAAACTTCAAAGCTTTGAACAGCAAAGGAAACCATAAACAAGACAAAAAGACAACCCTCAGAATGGGAGAATATTTTGCAAATGAAGCTACTGACAAAGGATTAACCTCCAAAACATACAAGCAGCTCATTCAGCTCAATATCAAAAAAACAAAACCCAATCAAAAAATGGGCAGAAGACCTAAACAGACATTTCTCCAAGGAAGATATACAGATTGCCAACAGACACATGAAAGGATGCTCAACATCACTAATTAGATAAATGCAAATCAAACCTACAATGAGGTATCACCTCACACTGGTCAGGATGGCCATCATCAAAAAATCTATAGGGCTTCCCTGATGGCGCAGTGGTTGAGAGTCCGCCTGCCAATGCAGGGGACATGGGTTCGTGTCCCGGTCCGGGAAGATCCCACATGCCGCGGAGCAGCTGGGCCCGTGAGCCATGGCCGCTGAGCCTGCGCGTCCGGAGCCTGTGCTCCACAACGGGAGAGGCCACAACGGTGAGAGGCCCGCGTACTGCAAAAAAAAAAAAAAAATCTATAAACAATAAATGCTGGAGAGGGTGCGGACAAAAGGGAACCCTCTTGCACTCTTGGTGGGAACGTAAATTGATACAGCCAGTATGGAGAACAGTATGGAGGTTCCTTAAAAAACTAAAAGTAGAACTACCATATGACCCAGCTATCCTACTACTGGGCATATACCCTGAGAAAACCATAATTCAAAAAGAGTCATGTCATATATACACTACCAAATGTAAAATACTTAGCTAGTGGGAAGTAGCCACATAGCATAGGGAGATCAGCTTGATGCTTTGTGACCACCTAGAGGGGTGGGATATGGAGGGTTGGAGGGAGGGAGACACAAGAGGGAAGAGATATGGGGATATATGTATATGTATAACTGATTCACTTTGTTATAAAGCAGAAACTAACACACCATTGTAAAGCAGTTATACTCCAATAAAGATGTTAAAAAAAAAAAAAAGAGTCATGTACCACAATGTTCATTGCAGCACTATTTACAATAGCCAGGACATGGAAGCAACCTAAGTGTCCATCGACAGATGAATAGATAAAGAAGATGTGGCACACATATACAATGGAATACTACTCAGCCATAAAAAGAAACGAAATTGAGTTATTTGTAGTGAGGTGGATGGACCTAGAGTGTGTCATAGAGGGTGAAGTCAGAAAGAGAAAAACAAAATACCATTTGCTAACTCATATATATGAAATCTAAAAAAAAAAAATGGTTCTGAAGAACCTAGGGGCAGGACAGGAATAAACACACAGAGGTAGAGAATGGACTTGAGGACACGGGTATGGGGAAGGGTAAGTTGGGACTAAGTGAGAGAATGGCATGGACGTATGTACACTACCAAATGTAAAACAGATAGCTAGTGGGAAGCAGCCACATAGCACAGGGAGATCAGCTCGGTGCTTTGTGTTCACCTAGAGGGGTGGGATAGGGAGTGTGGGAGCGAGATGCAAGAGGGAGGAGAAATGGGAATATATGTATATGTATAGCTGATTCAGTTTGTTATAAAGCAGAAACTAACACAGCATTGTAAAGCAATTATACTCTAATAATGATGTTAAAAAATTTTTTTAAATCTTTAATTACAAAATAAAGGCAGAGTCTTTCTCTGCTCTCACTGAAGTTGTTAGCCACATCTTCAATCTTCCTCAACCTGGATGGGTCGACCAGGGTTACTTGAAATCATACTAAGAGTTACATGGTAAATACTTTTCTGAAAACTATAATGAAAAGAATCAGATCTTTCTCCTTACTGGTCTGAAAAGGTATCTCTTTCTCAGTTATAAGTCAAAAGATACGGGTGAACCATCTCAATAGAATATAATATGCTTTTAAAACAATTATGCTGAACACACTTTTTCTGTGCCAAAATTTAGGAGAAAGCTCTCCTTTTCTGCCTTTCCCCTTCCCCTTCATTTCTCTCTCCTGCCTTTCCTGAAGAATTCAATCCTAAAGCCATTAGGTGAGGCAGATCAAGGTGGTCTTCCACACTGGCAATGGGACTGGGACAAGAGCTGCAGAGCCCAGCGCAGAGTGTCAGAGTCTAGGTAGGATGAGAGGGCACCACACATGGAGGAAGCTACGTCAGGGTGTCAGAGCCCAAATGGGGTATGGAGGGTATCCACATGCAGGGGCAGTCCAGCACAGAATGGCAGAGCCCGTGTGAAATGAGGGGCAGCACAGGTGGCCAGAGATAGAGCAGGGGAGGGGGGCATACAATGTGAGGTGGCTCAGTGTAGATGGGAGAGCCCAAGCAGGGTGAGGAAAGGTCACATGGAGGGGTGACCCAGCAAACGGTGTGGGAGTCCCAGCAGGGTGTGAGGGTGTGGAGGGGGACCCTATAGAGGAGGAGATGGTGGTGGAGAAGGGAGGTTGGTTATCGTCAAGGAGCTAGATCAAATAAGCAAATATATTAAAGATAATGGGAGTCAAGTCTCTCATTGTCAGAAAAGGAAACTACAGATATGAAGCTTGTGATGTTGGTGTTGGACTAGAATCAGAGGTATGGACGTGAACTCACGGTTTTCCGTATATAAAGCTAGTCATAGAAATAAAGATTTCTCTGTGTGTGTGTGTGTGTGCATGCATGTGTTGTTGTTGTTCCCCACTGGAGCAGGGAAAATACAAGATGTGCCTAGAGTATCTTATACCAGGAAACGAAAGTACTCAAAGAATGATGAAGACGTGTCAAAAGGGCACAGAGTGGCTTCCCTGGTGGCGCAGTAGTTGAGAATCTGCCTGCTAATGCAGGGGACACGGGTTCGAGCCCTGGTCTGGGAAGATCCCACATGCCACGGAGCAACTGGTCCCGTGAGCCACAGCTACTGAGCCTGCGCGTCTGGAGCCTGTGCTCCGCAATGGGAGAGGCCGTGATAGTGAGAGGCCCGCGCACCGCGATGAAGAGTGGCCCCCACTTGCCACAACTAGAGAAAGCCCTCCCACAGTAACGAAGACCCAACACAGCAAAAATAAATAAATTAATTAATAAAACTCCTACCCCCAACATCTTAAAAAAAGGGGGGGCACAGAAGCCAACTTGAAGGAAGCCCACTGATCACACTGAGGGACAATGAAATTAGAGCTTTTAAAGAAATAATGACAGCAATGCATTATAGCCCGCTAAATAAAGACGACAGAAACCATACATACTTAATTAATAAAAGAATAAATTGAAAGTCTGATGATGAATGGGATAGTTACATAGTTTCAAATTACCTCCCCCCTCCCCAAATACCCATAATTATAAGTAACTATATGGTGGAGAAAGCAGGCACACACCACTCTAATCAAGTAATCAAAGTGAACATTACCAGTCATGGGACAAATTAAAATTCTGTGCCTTCTAATAGGCTGCAATGAGAGGAATATAGCCTCGTTTCTGCAATATCACTGCCAAAAATGAATAACCCAAATCTAATGATGAGAAAACAGCAGAGATACTCAGATTGAAGGACAATCTACTAAATAACTGGCCTATTATCTTTTCAAGTGTGAAGGTCAGGAAAGTCAAAGAAAGACTGAAGAACTGCAGCTGAATGAAGGAAACCAAAGAGGCACAATAACTAAATGCAATGCATGGTTCTGAACTGGATCTTTTCACAGGCAATAAAGGGCATTATGGAGACAGCCAGTGAAACTACAGTGGAGGCTACAGTTCAGATGGTAGTGATGTACCTGCTAATATCCTGAATCTAATGGTTGTACTACGGCTACGTAGGAAAATGTTCTTGTTGTGTGTAATACCCACTGAAGTATTCAGGGATGAGGGCCATCAGGTCGGCATCTTATTCTCAAATAGCTCAGAAAACAATGTTTTTATACCATAGTTTCAACTTTTCTGTAAGTTTATGGTTGTTTCAAAGAAATTCTAAGTATTTTTTTTTTTTTGCGCCAGGGCAAATAGGTCCTATGGTGACAACAAGGCTCTCTTGGAAGCATCAGGGTGTCTGGCTGCTCTATCCACTGTGGGTAAGACAGAACTTCCCAGGGCAGTTCTTTTGGCTTTTCCAAGAACAGCTGGGTCTTTGTACTTGAAGTTAGGCTTTCTCTCCATCATGGAGCCCTTGTCCTGGATGACTTACACTTGTAATCAACATGGTTTCTCCAGGCTTGAAAATCCATCCTACGCTTAAGAGAACTTAGAACACAAAAAGCCAGGCACCTGTCCATTAAGTTTCCTTGCCAAGGTAGTGCTGAGAGGTTGCCACCAGCTGACCTCTATAAACTGTGTGGTTGCATCCCTCACTGGTCAGGAGCCAAGACCTCTGAAGGATGACAAATGGTTGGTGCTGGGATACCAGAGGAAAGCCATTCCCTCCTTTTTTTTTCACTGAAAAAATATTTATTAAGTACTTATTATGAGTCAGACATTGTGCTCAAAGCAGGGGATAGAGTGTGAATAAAATCACAATCCCTCACCTCAAGGAGAGTACAACTTGGGTACTTTTTAAAGAAAACATTTTTTAATTGAACCGTAACATATACACAAGAAAGCACACAGATCATAATTGTACTGCTCAGTGAATTTTCATAAACCAAACACACCTGTGTAACCAGAACCCAAATCAAGAAAGAGAACTTTACCAGTGCCCAGAAGTTTCCTTGCTCTTTCCAGTCACTACCACTCTTCCCTGACCCCTAGCCAAGGTTAAGCACTCTCCTGACCTTTAACAAAGCCAAGGTTTTCAGAAAGAAGTTCACTTTTCAAGGAGATTTAAGGGAGGCAAACTAAGTACTGGTTTTTCCAGAACGGAGCCTCTCCTTCTGGGGAACAATACTAACTTCGTACTCCCTGTGCTTTACCAGATTCTGATTCTCCATAATGCTACAAGTTGCTGATTAGTGGGTGGCAATTTGAGTTTTGCCTCAAATGGACCTGGACCATAATTCCCATATAAAAGAGTTTGAGCAGGGCTGCTGAATACAGCTACCAGCAGGGGCCCCTGCTCAAATCCAGTCTGGCCCCTTTTGCCAGACCAGATGGAATATGGAGGGATACCGTGTGTCCATCTCACACCAAGGCCTAGTGGCAACCCTGAGTGTGCAAGTTGTTTGGGTTGGGAAAGTGAATGGAGAGGCAGAGTGACCTTTATTCACGGATCCAATGGCAAGTCATGGGCCTGCATGAGTCTTAGTCGTCCCAAAAGGAACCTAGCCCCGGCTTCTTTAACAGGAAGCCTGAAGGGATGCCACCCCAATTTCCCATGGTGGTTCTGCTCCCGTAGGACTGCTCACTTTTATAGTCAGTAGATCCCACGTCTGTCTCACAGACTAAGTTGACGTGTCCTTTTATTGGTGTAACATAAAGTCCATAGAGCTCAAGAAGAAGTAGGTGCATAGACTCAGCTAGGCCAGTTAAAGCATCTCTAGTTCTTTTTAGAAATTTTGAGCAATTGGAGGGCTGTCAAACTCAGAATTGTTGAACCCCTCTCATCCTGAGGGTTACCCAGGGTCAAAGTCCATTCCTCATTGTGGCTGTAGTTCCTTCCCTCACCAATTCCTTTCTCATCTCCTCCTCCTTTTCCTCTCATTTTGGCCAGATTCTCCTTTTCACTTTTCTCTCCTTTCCTTCCTTTCTTTTTCCTTCACTCTATATTATTTTTAAGGGTTCTACTTGGGCCTCATCATCTGCAATTCCTACTAAGAAGAGAAAGAAAGGAAAAAGACTTTCCCCCAGAAGAAAGGCAGGGAAGAGAAGCACACGCCTATGGATGGCAATGTTTGTCACAGGTCTTTTTTTTTTTTTAATAAATTTATTTAGTTATTTATTTTTGGCTGCACTGGGTATCCGTTGCTGTGTGCAGGCTTTCTCTAGTTGCAGCGAGTGGGGGGCTACTCTTCGTTGAGGTGCGCAGGCTTCTTATTGCGGTGGCTTCTCTTGTTGTGGAGCACGGGCTCTAGGTACATGGGCTTCAGCAGTTGTGGCACACGGGCTCAGTAGTTGTGGCTCGCGGGCTCTAGAGCACAGGCTCAGTAGTTGTGGCGCATGGGCTTAGTTGCTCTGCAGCATGTGGGATCTTCCTGGACCAGGGCTCAAACCCACGTCCCCTGCATTGGCAGGTGGATTCTTAACCACTGCGCCACCAGGGAAGTCCCTGTCACGTCTTTAGCAAATAAAAACTAGAGACATATACTGCTATTGTAGGGAAAGAAAATTTTCTCCTCTAATCGCTTAGGGTCTCCAGCTGGGTCTAATTAAAGAATTAGAAGGACAAAAGATAGATTAATAGGGAAAAACCATACAAGTTTCAATTTCTTTTTACTTGTACATTGGAGCCCTCACAAGAGAAATGAAGACCCAAAGAAGCAGCCAAAGCCGAACACTTATGCATTAAGTTGGACAATTAAGGTGGAGTAAATTGTGAAAATACAACAAGGCAAGGGGGCTTGAGCTAGAGTAATTAATTGCAGAGGAGTGATTAGGAGGATGAGGATGAGCTTAATAGGGTTTGTTTGAACTAGTTTCTCCCCATCCCTGGTGATAAGAATGTTTCTTTCCTCCTGATATATGCAGGACATCTTCCATACGTGAATCTCCTGCTTTCAGGAAGAAAAAGGAAGGTCAGAATGTCCTTCTGCTGTTTCTGAAATGCCTTTAACTCGATATTTTGAGTTAAAGGCAAGAGCAGAATATTTGGGGGTGGTGTGTTCTGAACTCTTTCACTATATAAGAAATATTTTATACGAAATTTTCCTTTTCAAGAGAATTTTGAGGAGGTTGCCAGAAGGGATGACTAAGAGACACAAGATAAAGCCATAGAATGTTAGATTTGAGGGCATAAAGAACTTAGAGGGTTCTGAAAAGTCATCCAACCCAATGTCTTCATTTTACAGATCAGAAAGCAGGTCCAGAGGTGCTATCTGATTTGCCTAAGGTTGCACAAGTAGTGGCAGAAGCCCACATCTGCAGTCTCCCAACTCCGCACTCTTTCCCTCATGATTGTTCTTGTAAACTGGTAAAACACACAAACGACTCATCCTAGGTGTCCTGCTTAGTGGCAAGCTCCAGCAAGTTGAGAAAGGAAGAATTACAGCATTTGCAAAAGCAGCCATCAGAATTATTCCAGCTTCAGAAAGCAGAATACAAAAGAACCCTCTCCCTTACTACCTTAAATCATGGGCAGCACATTTTGTGAGGTTTTCCTAACTTACTTGTTTTGGAAGTGTTGAAACTTTTCTGATGAGTCCAATCTTTTGTCTTCCTGTGGTTTGTTTGAAATTCATTACCCTCTTTCATCCCCTATGATCCCTTTTTCTCCCTCCCCTTCTCCACCCTTCCACTCCAACCCACTCTCAGGTCAAATCTGAAGGATCTTAAAGGGAAATATCACAGTCACCAAGGACTTATCATCATCACCAAGACTGATCCCATAGGGTGTCTACAAAGATGAGGGGTGAAGCTACATTTCTCATGTACTCTACAGGGATGATGTGGGAACACAATTTCTTTCACTCTTCATTCCCCATCCCTGAGATGAGCTCAGCCTGCTAGAACCAAGAATTTCTACTCTCCTGGCTTCAATAGACCTTCTAGTCATGCTTTTTCCATTTCTTCAACCGTGTTTCAAGAGCAACAGGATTCACAGGTTTGAAAAGCTTTAAAAAATACATTTCATCTGATCCCGTGCTGACAGAATTCATGCTCCAATTTATCTTTGAGTTCTTGCCTACTCTTACTAATTCAATTGTTCCTTTTGTGTCTATAAATTATATTTGGATTTTTTTTTCCTTCCTCTAGTTTGTTTAGTTTCCAGGATGGAAGAAATCTCAACTCAGGCTCTAATTACAGCTCCAGCATTAATCTGTCATTTGTTTCCAAGATGTCTGAAGAGGTGTCTCACAGAGTTATTCCCTTTCAAGCAGGCTTCTCAGTATGTCTGGAGATTTCCAGAAGCTTCTTCCACTAGCCATGTGTTGATGTGGAATCTGAATGCTTTCCCCAAGGTGATGTGCTACAACAGAGGCAGCGTGGCACAGAAGAGTCAGCACAGGAAATGCCGGGCTAGGATGGCATCCAGCCATCCCCTCCAACATTACCCATATGGCATTGGTTCCTAAAGCAGCTTGTCCTCAACTACAAAATGGCAACTTAATGATGTTTTGAGTTTGTTTCTTCTAAAGAAAGAAATGACTTACTGTTTGGTTTCTTCCCATGGTCTTTGTTTCTCTGGCTGTGTTTGGAGAAGCCAGGAGGCCCTGGTTAAAAAAAGGAAGGTCTGGCTTGACTAATTGCTTGCCCAGTTACCCAAGCATTAGGGCTCATGCTAATGACCACACTACTGAAGAGCCAGCCAGCAATGGACATGAAAGAAAAAGGACACATAAAAGCAATTCTGCTCCAGTAAACCGTTTCATGGCATTCAAGGGGAGGAAAGACAAACAAGTCAAAATACAACCTTAAAATGTGCTCAGCAAGAAACAAACTGCCCACTGGGGGCCTTTGGAACTTTGCTCTGATGCAAAGCTCAATTATACAAATTGAAGTACTGAGTTATTGAAAGCCAGGAGGTAGTGGAAGAGAATAGGCACTCTTGCCCTGTAGAGTGCAGCTCTGAAAAAGATTTATCACATAGCTGATCGACTTGCCACATGTTGAGGACATAATGTTAATTTTATGAATTCTTTCCCTTTTTTTCCCCACACTCAAAAAAAAAGATTGTCATTGTGGTGATGGGAAAATGTCTGTAATAATTTTAACACATGTAAGATTACCCAAGAGGTGTATCGTATTTTGATGGTTTCAGAATTTCATTAATCTGCCGTCTAGGAATGTGATATTTTACAGATTGTACTTGTACATGGTACAAAGACAGACAGCTAATTCTTAACAGACACTGAAGAGCAATTCTCTTTTTCCAACATGCTCCTCACATTTCTCTAGTTATTCAAACAGGAAAGTAACTTGTTAGATGCTCAGCTCCTGGCTTCTTATCCAGATCCCCTTCAGAAAACAAGTAATTTCTGCTCAAATAAAGTTTTTATATAAGATGGGATTCGGGGCCAGACACTGTATTAATCAATTAGACAGGACTGATACCTGTTAATTTCTTTTTGTTAGATTTGCTATACAAATATCAATTTCAAAGATATAAAATATAAATCACTGAGTTGAAGTGTCTCTGTGGGGTGGGCCAGGAAAAATCCTGCAATAAATTTCCTAGGATGATCATTTACAGCTATCTCCTTTACCTAAATATTAAATAAGAACGTTGCTCTTTTTTAGGCAGAAACATCTGTTACCATGAGCCCCTGTGCTTTTGAGCTAAGTGCCATGTTAACCTGCTCACTTCTTTATCTCCTGGAATGTGATCTTTGAGTGACTTATGAAATCAAGGCACAATGTTGAATGAGTATCTTCTTGCTCCAGCCGGACTCATTGAGACTTTGCCAACAGAACAAGCATGGATCTGAATGGAAACTGGAGATGTTTCGCTACAGTTCAGGAGTAAGTGCAACCCTTGTCCAGAACTTAGAGATATGTAGAACTGCAAAAGAGAATTTAGCTGGTCACCTTGTCACTCTAAGCCCATGCTCAAACAATTCCCACAAATTTCTTTTTTTTAAAAAAAAAAAAAAACACAGTAACATGGATGGACCTAGAGATTATCATACTAAGTGAAGTAAGCCAGACAAAGACAAATATCATATGATATTGCTTACATATGGAATCTAAAAAAATGATACAAATGAACATATTTACAAAACAGAAATAGACCCACAGACATAGAAAACAAATTTACGGTTACCAAAGGGGAAAGGGTGATGGAAGAGGTATAAATTAGGAAGTTAGGATTAACAGGTACACACTAATATATATAAAATAGATAACCAACAAGGACCTACTGTATAGCACAGGAAACTATACTCAATATTTTGTAATAACCAATAAGGTAAAAGAATCTGAAAAGGAATATATGTATATGGTATATGTGTGTGTGTGTGTGTGTGTGTAATTGAATGACTGTGCTGTACACCTGAAACTAAAACGATATTGTAAATAAACTATGCTTCAATAAAAAAAATTTTCTAATTAAAAAGAAAATCAGTAATTATTAAATGCCTCCAATCCCAGCAAAAAAGAAGTATTAAACACATCTTGGCTGAAGGAGCTAAAAAGTTGATGGTAAAATGAGCTATATAAAATGATTACAGATGATTACATGATCCTACACCACTTTCATAAGCTCTCTTACTGCAGTCACACACACACGCACACACACACACACACACACACACATATACCATATACATATATTCCTTTTCAGATTCTTTTACCTTATTGGTTATTACAAAATATTGAGTATAGTTTCCTGTGCTATACAGTAGGTCCTTGTTGGTTATCTATTTTATATATATTAGTGTGTACCTGTTAATCCTAACTTCCTAATTTATACCTCTTCCATCACCCTTTCCCCTTTGGTAACCGTAAATTTGTTTTCTATGTCTGTGGGTCTATTTCTGTTTTGTAAATATGTTCATTTGTATCATTTTTTTTAGATTCCATATAAGCTCCCTTACTGCAGTCACTACTGTTCCTTCTCCAGGAATGCTGGTCTCCTTGCTGTGTGTCAGTCACTCACTTACCTTAGGGCAACTGCTATTCCCTCTGCCCGAAATGCTTATTCCCCAGGTGCCCAAATGACCAGCTTGGGCACCTTCTTCAAACCATTGCTCAATCTCACCTTCTAAATAGGGCCTACCCTGACCACTCTATTTAAAATTGCATCCTGCGCTCCAGCCCCACACTCCCGACCCCACTTCCCCTGCCCTTCTTTTTCTTTTTCAGTAATATTTATGAAGTTTTAATATACTATGTAATTTACTTATTTTCTTTGTCTGTTGGTTCTCCCCTCATTAGAATGTAAACTTCACAAAGACGGGGGTCTTTGTTTGTTTTGAGTGCTGATGGAGATGTAAAAGATTAAACTTGTTTCCATGTCTGCTAACACAGCATCTGTTCTACAGCCCATGAATCCAGGAGTAATTTTAACTTTCAAGTCTTATTAGTTAAGAAATACATTTCATGAAGCTATAGCTGCCATAGATAGTGATTCCTCTGATGGATCTGGACAAAGTAAATTGAAAACCTTCTGGAAAGGATTCAGCATTCTAGATGCTATTAAGAACATTTGTGATTCATGGGAAGAGGTCAAAATATCAACACGAACAGGAGTTTGGAAGAAGTTGATTCCAACCCTCCTGAATAATTTTGAAGGGTTCAAGACTTCAGTGGTGGAAGTAACTGCAGATATGGTGGAAATAGCAAGAGAACTAGGATTAGAAGTGGAGCCCAAAGATGTGACTGAACTGCTGCAATCTCATAATGAAACTTTCACAGATGAGGAGATGCTTCTTGCGGATGAGCAAAGAAATTGGTTTTTTAGAGATGGAATCTACTCCTCGTGAAGATGATGTGAAGATTACTGAAATGACAACAAAGGATTTGGAATATTGCATAAACTTATTTAATAAAGTAGCAGCAGGGTTTGAGAGGATTGACTCCAATTTTGAAAGAAGTCCTACTGTGGGTAAAATGCTATCAAATAGCACTGCATGCTACAGAGAAATAGTTCATGAAGGGAAGAGTTGATCCATGTGGCAAACTTCATTGTTGTCTTATTTTAAGAAACTGCCACAACCTCCCCAACCTTCAGCAACCACCATCCTGATCAGTCAACAGCTGTAACATCAAGGCAAGACCTTCCACCGGCAAAAAGATTATGATTCACTGAAGGCTCAGATGATGTTTAGCATTTTTTAGCAATAAAGTATTTTTAATTAAAGTACATAGATTGTTTTTATAAAGAAATGCTATTGCACACTTAATAGACTACAGTAATGTGTAAACATAACTTTTACATGCACTGCAAAACCAAAAAAATCATGTGACTCGCTTCATTGTCTTATTTTCTTTATTGTGATGGTCTGGAACCAAACCCACAATATCTCCGAGGTATGCCGGTACCAGAAATGAACAAGTGGAATTTGAAGTTAAAAATACAATATCATTTACATTAGCACCCCAAAAATGAAATACTTAGGTATAAGTCTAACAAAATATGTACAAGATCTATATGCAGAAAAACACAAAATTCTGATGAACGAAATCAAAGAATTAAATAAATGGAGAGATATGCCATGTTCATGGATGGGAAGGCTCAATATTGTCAAAATGTCAGTTCTTCCCAACTTGATCTATAGATTCAATGCAACCCCAAGGAAAATCCCAGCAAGGTTTTTTTGTGGATATTGACAAACTGATTTTAAAGTTTATACAGAAAGCAAAAGATCCAGAATAACCAACATAATATTCAAAAAGAACAAAGTTGGAGGACTGACACTACATGACTTCAAGACTTACCATAAAGCTACAGTAATCAAGACAGCATGGCATTAATGGAAGAATAGACAAATAGATCAATGGAACTGAATAAAGAACCCAGAAATAGAACCACATAAATACAGACAACTGATCTTTGACAAAGGGTCAAAGGCAATACAATAGGCAAAAATAGTCTTTTCAACAAATGGTCCTGTAACATCCACATGCAAAAAAAAAAAAAAAAAAAAGAATCTGGACACAGACCTTACACCCTTCAAAAAAATTACCTCAAAATGGATCATAGACTTAAATGTAAACTGTAAAACTATAAACTATAAAACTCCTAAAAGATAACATAGGAGAAAACCTAGATGACCTTAGGTATGTTAATGACTTTTCAGATATAACACCAAAGGCATAATTCATGAAAGAAATATTTGTTAAGTTGGACTTCATTAAAATTAAAAATTTCTGCTCTGTGAAACACAATGTTAAGAGAATGAGAAGACAAACCACAGAATAGGAGAAAATATTTGCAAAAGACACATCTGATAAAGGACAGTTATGCAAAATACACAAAGAACTCTTAAAACTCAACAATAAGAAAAAAACAACCTAGTTAAAAATTGGGCCTTAGATCTTAATAGACAGTTCACCAAAGAAGAAAAACAGATGACAAATAAACCTGTGAAAAGATGGTCTACATCATATGTCATCAGAGACATGCAAATTAAAACCACAGTGAGATACCACTAAACATCTTTTAGAAAGGCCAAAATCTGGAACACTGACAACACCAAATGCTGACAAGGATGTGGAGCAACAGGAACTCATTCATTTCTGTTGGGAATGCAAAGTGGTACAGCCACCTTGGAAGATAGTTTGGTGATTTCTTACAAAACTAAACATACACTTACCATACGATTCAGCAGTCATACTCCTTGGTATTTACCCAAAGGAGCTGAAAACTTAATGTCCACACAAACACCTAAACACAGATGTTTACAGCAGCTTTATTCATAATTGCCAAAACTCGGAAGCAACAAAGATGTCCTTCAGTAGGTGAATGGATAAATAAACTGTAGTATACCCAGAATATACAATGTAATATTATTCAGCACTAAATAGAAATAAGCTATCAAGCTATGAAAAGACACAGAGGAAACGGAAATGCATATTACTGAGAGAAACCAGTCTGAAAAGGCTACATACTGTATGACTCCAACTATATGACATTCTAGAAAAGGCAAAACTATGGAAATAGTAAAAAATCAGTGATTGCCAAGACAGTGTGGTACTGGCACAAAAACAGAAAGATAGATCAATGGAACAGGATAGAAAGCCCAGAGATAAACCCACGCACATATGGTCAACTTATCTTTGATAAAGGAGGCAGGAATGTAGTGCAGAAAGGACAGCCTCTTCAATAAGTGGTGCTGGGAAAACTGGACAGGGACATGTAAAAGTATGAGATTAGATCATTCCCTAACACCATACACAAAAATAAGCTCAAAATGGATTAAAGACCTAAATGTAAGGCCAGAAACTATCAAACTCTTAGAGGAAAACATAGGTAGAACACTCTATGACATAAATCACAGCAAGATCCTTTTGGACCCACCTCCTAGAGAAATGGAAATAAAAACAAAGATAAACAAATGGGACCTAATGAAACTTCAAAGCTTTTGCACAGCAAAGGAAACCATAAACAAGACCAAAAGTCAACCCTCAGAATGGGAGAAAATATTTGCAAATGAAGCAACTGACAAAGGATTAATCTCCAAAATTTATAAACAGCTCATGCAGCTCAATAGCAAAAAAACAAACAACCCAATCCAAAAATGGGCAGAAGACTTAAATAGGCATTTCTCCAAAGAAGATATACAGACTGCCAACAAACACATGAAAGAATGCTCAACATCATTAATCATTAGAGAAATGCAAATCAAAACTACAATGAGATATCATCTCACACCAGTCAGAATGGCCATCATCAAGAAATCTAGAAACAATAAATGCTGGAGAGGGTGTGGAGAAAAGGGAACACTCTTGCACTGCTGGTGGGAATGTGAATTGGTACAGCCGCTATGGAGAACAGTATGGAGGTTCCTTAAAAAACTAAAAATAGAACTACCATATGACCCAGCAATCCCACTACTAGGCATATACCCTGAGAAAACCATAATTCCAAAAGAGACATGTACCAAAATGTTCATTGCAGCTCTATTCACAATAGCCCGGAGCTGGAAACAACCTAAGTGTCCATCATCGGATGAATGGATAAAGAAGAAGTGGCACATATATTCAATGGAATATTACTCAGCCATAAAAAGAAATGAAACTGAGCTATTTGTAATGAGGTGGATAGACCTAGAGTCTGTCATACAGAGTGAAGTAAGTCAGAAAGAGAAAGACAAATACCGTATGCTAACACATATATATGGAATTAAAAAAAAATGTCATGAAGAACCTAGGGGTAAAACGGGAATAAAGACACAGACCTACTTGAGAATGGACTTGAGGATATGGGGAGTGGGAAGGGTAAGCTGTGACAAAGCGAAAGAGAGGCATAGACATATATACACTACCAAACGTAAGGTAGATAGATAGTGGGAAGCAGCCGCAGAGCACAGGGAGATCAGCTCCGTGCTTTGTGACCACCTGGAGGGGTGGGATGGGGAGGGTGGGAGGGAGGGAGATGCATGAGGGAAGGGATGTGGGAACAGATGCATATGTATGACTGATTCACTTTGTTATAAAGCAGAAACTAATAAAAAAAAAAAAAAAGAAGCCGCAAAATAAATAAATAAATAAATAAAAATCAGTGATTGCAGTGGTTGGCAGGGTGTGGGTGAGGGGGATAAATAGGCAAAGCACAGAGGATTTTTAGGGCAGTGAAAATACTCTGTATGACACTATAATGATGGATACATGTCACCATAATTTGTCCAAAATCACAGAATGTACAATACCAAGAGTGAACCCTAACACAAACTATGGACTTCGGGAGTTTATGATGTCAGTGTAGGTTCACTGATTATAACAAATGTAACATTCAAGTGGGAGATGTTGATAATGGGGGAAGTTACATATGCGTAGAGGTAGGGGGTATATGAAAAATCTCTGTACCTTCTCTCAATCTTCCTCTGAACCTAAAACTGCTCTAAAAAATAGTCTTAAAAAAATTAAATGTAGCCATTAAAAAAATACTTCCTTAAAAAAATCCCTCCTTACAGATACTTTTTTCTTTACATTTTCCTCACTATATGTGTGTTTGCATATGAAATGCCACCAAATATGAGAACCACCCCTTCACCTGTATGTGTGGTGAAAGTATGACTTCCCTTTTGAGTTTTCTTACTTTCTTTGTTATTCTTCATTCATAAAACCCTCATATTTAATTAACAGAATACTTAAGCTTCAGAATATTGAACACAGCTACACCTTATAGGTATATATGTAACAGGGCTTTGGAATAGGCTGTCCTCCTCCTCTAAATATATCTATTTGCTTTCTATTGTCATCTTACGAACTTTTGTCTGAAACTTGTCTTGGAACAAGAGTTTGGAAAGAGGTCATCACAAGACTGCCCAAAAGATTAGAGCTTCCAAAAGAAGAAGTCAACAATGGAAAGGGTGGTTTGGCGTCTGTTTTCCATCCAGCCCCTTGGACTGAGTTTGAGGCCCAGTGGTTAGGGAGAGAAGAGGGTCAGAAAGTCATGGGGGCAGTTCAGGAAAAACCTTGTATGACTGTACATAGCAGAGTTGTCTGGGCATCCCAGTGGCAGATGGCAGAACCTGGGACCTTTAGGGACCAAGAGGACTGGAAGCATGGAGCATTTGGAGTCAGCCCCTTGACAAGAATATTGTCACCCCTTGATGATAAGTGAGCATAAAGCTTCTCCAAATAACTTTTTGGGCAGCATATAAGCATCCCTTTGGAAAAAATTTTAAAGTAAATGGTTTGGGGGAAATATGAGTGGGAGCTATGGAGCCAGCAGTCATTTGTATTATACGTATAATCATGTATATATGATAAATAAGCAGCATTTTCTGTACAGCAGAAATAATGAGGGGCTATTTTAATGACAAGGAAAACATTAATAATTCAATTTCAAGGAAAGGGATGAAGTCATGGAGATTTCCCCAACACACAGCAAACCCAGAACAAGACTTAGAACCCACTTCTGATTTTCTCTCACTCTGTTCCCCATTTGGTGCACTGCCCCACACGTTAGCTTTTGTTGGACACATTTTTTCCCCTGATATCTAGAATGGGCTTTCTCATTACAAACCCCAAAAGAGTATTTCTGGGGATGCTGTGAAAAAGAAATTAAAAACATGAGAAGGTACATCCGAGGACATTTGTTGCAGCTTTTTTTAAATGGCAGAAAACTAGCAAACTTGAATATTTATGAAAAAGGGAAAATTTAATACATTAGGGAATACAATTCAATCTAAAGTCTTTAATCTGGGGAAAATATACATGATAAATTAGACGATTACACATGCAAGTTGCAGAGTAATGTATGTAGTTTTAGTAAAACATAAAACAATAAGAAAAAGTCATCCATAGGGCTACATATATTTATCTGAGCATAGAGAAAAGCATAAAGAAGAATATACTCCAAGCTATTAACATCATCTCCAGTGGATGGGCATGAGAAAAGTGGAAAATTTTAACTTATCCTTTACATATTTTTGCATTGTTTTACTGGTTTCAATGGGTAAACATTATTTTGGTAATTTTTTAAGTTTTTAAAAATGCATATGCACTTTATTTAAAATGGAGCCATGATGTTAACTCCTCCAGAGCTTAATGGCCACACGAGGCATCCCCAAAATTCACATATCTCTTTAGAATGTTAAGTGCAATTCACACTGCAAATGCACTGCAATACTACCTGCTTGATATGAGAACTGAACATGATGAAAGCTTTCTGTTAAAAAAAGTCCTTTTGGAAAATTGCCACTACTGTTGAAAGAGTTTGAATACAGCAAGAGAAATATGACTGATTAGTCTTGCTGTGTCTGTGCATTTGCTTCCTGGGTATATTGGGATTTAGGTTTCCAATTAGGAACTGGATTTTGATTTTGTTTCTTTTAATAATAACTTTTATAGGAAATAAGTAAGAGTAAGTCTGGGGCAAGCTGATATTTCAAGGTTAAGGGGAAAATCCCAGCCATTCAGTGTCAAAGCTATGCATCAAATATCAATGACTGACAGTCATGTTTTTGGCAAGAATTTCTTGAGCACTTCTAGTATGTCAGGCACTGTGCTTGAATCTGATAATATAGAGGAATAAAGATACATCCTTTGCCTTTAAGAGCTCATAATTGAGTGTAAGAGACAGTCAAGTCCTTTATTTGTCCTTGGTCAGCTCCCTTTCTCATGCTCATTGGCAACCATTCCAAATCTCCACCAATCCAACTTCCTCAAGTTCTTTTCATTCAACTCCATCCTTCCTCCCCCTCAGCAAATAAACCTACTTTATACTTAACCAAAGAAAATGAGTGGTCAGGGATTTAATTCCCTAAACACCTCACCCCACAATCTACAAGCATCTCATCCAGTCTCAGAGATGAAGTCTCTTTCCTTATGTTTAAGGCCAGTCTGCTTCTTATCCTTCCATGACCTGCCACCCACTTCCTTATATATTCAATTTATCCTTCTCTATTAGCTCCTTCTCTTTAGCCTATAGGTAGGTTCAAGTTTCTTCCAACCTAAAATTATCCAACTTAAATCTTAGATTTTCCTCTACTTTTTGCCTTATTTTTTTTCTTCCCTCTATATTAGTTATTTTTTAAACATCTTTATTGGAGTATAATTGCTTTACAATGGGGTGTTAGTTTCTGCTTTATAACAAAGTGAATCAGCTATACATATACATATATCCCCATATCTCCTCCCTCTTGCATTTCCCTCCCACCCTCCCTATCCCACCCCTCTAGGTGGTCACAAAGCACCAAGCTGATCTCCCTGTGCTATGCGGCCGCTTCCCACTAGCTATCTATTTTACGTTTGGTAGTGTATATAAGTCCATGCCACTCTCTCACTTTGTCCCACCTTACCCTTCCCTCTCCCCGTGTCCTCAAGTCCATTCTCTACATCTGCATCTTTATTCCTGTCCTGCCCCTAGGTTCTTCAGAACCATAGGCTAGGTTAGGTCGCAGTAACAAACAACCCCCAAAATTCCGTGACCTAATATAAATATGCAGAAAGCTAACTGCTTACTAAGGCTACATAGGCTTCATTTACATGTCCATTGCAGCACACTCACTCAGGACACAGGCTGATGGAGGCTCTGCCATCTGGAACATCAGTAGTCACTCTGGCAGGAGGCTAGAGAGTCATGCACCAGTTCCTAAATGTTTCCATTCTATTCATACTTACTAAATGAGATGAAGTCACACGGCCCCAATTTAAAGAAGAGGAATCTAAATTTCAAAGAGGTCGAATGACTTGCTCACAATCACATTCCAAGTATGGGCAGAACTATTTCTCAAACCAGATAGCCCAAATCCAATATACTTTTTACCAATATTACAGGGAAAAAATTCAATTATTTAAATACTCGTCTTATTATCTAAATCACAGATTTGAGTATTTAGAATGATATAACACTTTTGCCTTAGCCTGAGTGAACCAGGTATGAATATAAGGTGCCAATTGATAATAGTAGATTAAAAATATTCTTTTCAAATACACTGTTGGTGGGAACATTTATTGGTGCAGCCACTATGCAGAACAGTATGGAGGTTCCTCAAAAAACTAAAAATAGAGTTGCCATATGATCCAGCAATTCCACTCCTGGGCATATATCCAGACAGATCTCTAATTCGAAAAGATATATGCACCCCTGTGTTCATAGCAGCACTATTTACAATAGCCAAGACATGGAAACAACCTTAATGTCCATCAACAGGTGAATGGATAAAGAAGATGTCGTACATATATACAAAGGAATACTACTCAGCCATACAAAATAATGAAATAATGCCATTTTCAGCAACATGGACGGCCCTAGAGATTATCATACAAAGTGAAGCAAGTCAGAAAGAGAAGGACAAATACTATGTGATATCACTTACATGTGGAATCTAAAATATGGCACAAATGAACTTATCCATGAAACAGAAAGTCAAATATAGAGAACAGACTTGTGGTTGCCAAGGGGGAAGGGGGGTGGGGAGGATGGATTGGGAGTTTGGGACTAGCAGATGCAAACTACTATATACAGAATGGATAAAAAACAAGGTCCTACTGTATAGCACAGGGAACTGTATTCAATATCCTTTAATAAACCATAATGGAAAAGAATATGAAAAAGAATATATATATATGTATATATATATATATATATATATATATATATATATCTGAATCACTTTGTTGTACACCTGAAACTAACATAACATTGTAAATGAACTATACTTCAAGAAAATAAAGTTTTTAAATGTTCTTTTCCATTACAGCTCCACACATATGCTTCAATCTTGACCTAAAGAATGAGGATGAAGTTGCTTCTATTTTAGAGTCTATTTTTAGTCTAGCCCATCTATGACTACATCTTATTAGTGCTAAGGGTAATAGAGGTGATCATGGAAGTCTCCTTAATCAAGTGTTCTTGCTCTATAAACTTTTGGAGAAGGAAGAAAGGGAGGAAGAAAGTGAAAAACAGAGGAAGGAAAGGAGGGAGGGAGGGAGGAAGGGAGGAAGTTGAAGGAAAGAAAGAAGGGAGGGAAAGAAAGGTTTTATCTAAATCACTGAGATTTTAGAGGACAAAAATGTCATCACTTATAAATAGCCAAAATTATATCTCACAAACTTGAATTAGGAGATTCATTAGTATGCACAGTTAACCTATAATATTTTAAAAGAGGGGTAAGGTCTTCCCTGGTGGTGCAGTGGTTGAGAGTCCGCCTGCCAATGCAAGGGACACGGGTTCGTGCCCCGGTCTGGGAAGATCCCACATGCCGCGGAGCGGCTAGGCCCGTGAGCCATGGCCGCTGAGCCTGCATGTCCGGAGCCTGTGCTCCACAACAGGAGAGGCCCGCGTACCGCAAAAAAAAAAAAAAAAAAAAAAAAAAATTAGTTTCTTTTTTCCAGTCAGTTTCACTAGTAAAGATACCAAGGAAACTAAATACCTGGAAGTGCAGGGAAGTTCTGTCCCTCCACTGAATTACCTTTTCCTTCTGCCTAACTTAGGCTTCTTTTTCTAACCTAGGCTGGTCAGAGCTCAGTCTTATGTGAACCCATAAAAAGTTCAGAAGACGCGGAGATCACCTTCCTCCCCACGGATACACCAGAAATACAGCTACACGTGGAACAACTCCTACAGAACACCTACTGAATGCTGGCAGAAGACCCCAGACCTCCCAAAAGGCAAGAAACTCCCCACATACCTGGGTAGGGCAAAGCGGAGAGATTCCCGCACAGAGGATCGGTGCCGAGCGGCACTCACCCGCCCGAGAGGCTTGTCTGCTCGCCCGCCAGGGCGGGCGGCGCTGGAAGCTGAGGCTCGGGCTTCGGTCAGAGCGCAGGGAAAGGACTGGGGCTGGCGGCGAGAACTCAGCCTGAAGGGGGCTAATGTGCCACAGCTAGCCGGCAGGGAGTCCGGGAAAACTCTGGAGCTGCCGAAGAGGCAAGAGACTTTTTCTTCCCTCTTGGTTTCCTGGTGCGCGAGGAGAGGGGATTAAGAGCGCTGCTTAAAGGGGCTCCACAGACGGGCGCGAGTCACGACTGAAAGCGCGGAGCCCAGTGACGGGCGTGGGACGCTGGGGCTGCTGCTGCCGCCGCCAAGAAGCCTGTGTGCGAGCGCAGGTCACTGTCCACACCGCCCTTCCGGGAGCCTGTGCAGCCCGCCACTGCCGGGGTCCAGGGGCGACTTCCCTGGGAGAACGCACGGCGCGCCTCGGGCTGGTGCAACGTCACGCCGAACTCTGCCGCTGCAGGCTCGCCCCGCACTCCGTGCCCCTCCCTCCCGCCCGGCCTGAGTGAGCCAGAGTCCCCGAAGAGGCTGCTCCTTTAACCCTGTCCTGTCTGAGCGAAGAACAGACGCCCTCCGGGGACCTACACGCAGAGGCGGGGCCAAATCCAAAGCTGAGACCCAGGAGCTGTGAGAACAAAGAAGAGAAAGGGAAACCTCTCCCAGCAGCCTCAGAAGCAGCGGATTAAAGCTCCACAATCAACTTGATGTACCCTGCATCTGTGGAATACATGAATAGACAACACATCATCCCAAATTGAGGAGCCAGGAGTCAGTGCTGTGCCTCTGAGGTGGAAGAGCCAACTTCAGGACACTGGTCCACAACAGACCTCCCAGCTCCACATAATATCAAATGGCGAAAATCTTCCAGAGATCTCCATCTCAACACCAGCACCCAGCTTCACTCAACGACCAGCAAGCTACAGTGCTGGACACCCTATGCCAAACAACTAGCAAGACAGAAACACAACGCCACCCATTAGCAGAGAGGTGGCCTAAAATCATAAAAAGTCCGCAGACACCCCAAAACACACCACCAGACGTGGACCTGCCCACCAGAAAGACAAGATCCAGCCTCATTCACCAGAACACAGGCACTAGTACCTTCCACCAGGAAGCCTACACAACCCACTAAACCAACCTTAGCCACTAGGGACAGACACCAAAAACAACGGGAACTACGAACCTGCAGCCTGCAAAAAGGAGACCCCAAACACAGTAACATAAGCAAAATGAGAAGACAGAAAAACACACAGCAGGAGAAGGAACAAGATAAAAACCCACCAGACCTAACAAATGAAGACGTAATAGGCAGTCTACCTGAAAAAGAATTCAGAATAATGATGGTAAAGATGATCCAAGATTCTATTTCCCAGATCCAAAATCTTGGAAATAGAATAGTCAAAATGCAAGAAACAGTTAACAAGGACCTAGAAGAACTAAAGATGAATCAAGCATCGATTAAAAACACAATACATGAAATAAAAAATACTCTAGATGGGATCAATAGCAGAATAACTGAGGCAGAAGAACGGGTAAGTGAGGTGGAAGATAAAATAGTGGAAATAACTGCTGCAGAGCAAAATAAAGAAAAAAGAATGAAAAGAACAGAGGACAGTCTCAGAGACCTCTGGGACAACATTAAACGCACCAACATTCGAATTATAGGGGTTCCAGAAGAAGAAGAGAAAAAGAAAGGGACTGAGAAAATATTTGAAGAGATTATAGTTGAAAACTTCCCTAATATGGGAAAGGAAATAGTTAATCAAGTCCAGGAAGCACAGAGAGTCCCATACAGAATAAATCCAAGGAGAAATATGCCAAGACACATATTAATCAAACTGTCAAAAATTAAACACAAAGAAATCATATTAAAAGCAGCAAGGCAAAAACAACAAATAACACACAAGGGAATCCCCATCAGGATAACAGCTGATCTATCAGCAGAAACTCTACAAGCCAGAAGGGAGTGGCAGGACATAATTAAAGTGATGAAGGAGAAAAACCTGCAACCAAGATTACTCTACCCAGCAAGGATCTCATTCAGATTTGATGGAGAAATTAAAACATTTACAGACAAGCAAAAGCTGAGAGAGTTCAGCACCACCAAACCAGCTTTACAACAAATGCTAAAGGAACTTCTCTAGGCAAGAAACACAACAGAAGGAAAAGACCTACAATAACGAACCCAAAACAATTAAGAAAATGGGAATAGGAACATACATATCGATAATTACCTTAAATGTAAATGGACTAAATGCTCCCACCAAAAGACACAGATTGGCTGAATGGATACAAAAACAAGACCCATATATATGCTGTCTACAAGAGACCCACTTCAGACCTAGAGACACATACAGACTGAAAGTAAGGGGATGGAAAAAGATATTCCATGCAAATGGAAACCAAAAGAAAGCTGGAGTAGCAATTCTCATATCAGACAAAATAGACTTTAAAATAAAGACTACTAGAAGAGACAAAGAAGGACACTACATAATGATCAAGGGATCGATCCAAGAAGAAGATATAACAATTGTAAATATTTATGCACCAAACATAGGAGCACCTCAATACATAAGGCAAATACTAACAGCCATAAAAGGAGAAATCGACAGTAACACAATCATAGTAGGGGACTTTAACACCCCACTTTCACCAATGGACAGATCTTCCAAAATGAAAATAAATAAGGAAACACAAGCTTTAAATGATACATTAAACAAGATGGACTTAATTGATATTTATAGGACATTCCATCCAAAAACAACAGAATACACATTTTTCTCAAGTGCTCATGGAACATTCTCCAGGATAGATCATATCTTGGGTCACAAATCAAGCCTTGGTAAATTTAAGAAAATTGAAATTGTATCAAGTGTCTTTTCTGACCACAATGCTATGAGACTAGATATCAATTACAGGAAAAGAGCTGTAAAAAATACAAACACATGGAGGCTAAACAATACACTACTTAATAACGAAGTGATCACTGAAGAAATCAAAGAGGAAATTAAAAAATACCTAGAAACAAATGACAATGGAGACACGACGACCCAAAACCTATGGGATGCAGCGAAAGCAGTTCTAAGAGGGAAGTTTATAGCAATACAATCCCACCTTAAGAAACAGGAAACATCTCGAATAAACAACCTAACCTTGCACCTAAAGCAATTAGAGAAAGAAGAACAAAAACACCCCAAAGTTAGCAGAAGGAAAGAAATCATAAAAATCAGATCAGAAATAAATGAAAAAGAAATGAAACGATAGCAAAGATCAATAAAACTAAAAGCTGGTTCTTTGAGAAGATAAACAAAATTGACAAACCATTAGCCAGACTCATCAAGAAAAGAAGGGAGAAGACTCAAATCAATAGAATTAGAAATGAAAAAGGAGAAGTAACAACTGACACTGCAGAAATACAAAAGATCATGAGAGATTACTACAAGCAACTCTATGCCCATAAAATGGACAACCTGGAAGAGATGGACAAATTCTTAGAAATGCACAACCTGCCAAGACTGACTCAGGAAGAAATAGAAAATATGAATAGACCAATCACAAGCACTGAAATTGAAACTGTGATTAAAAATCTTCCATCAAACAAAAGCCCAGGACCAGATGGCTTCACAGGCGAATTCTATCAAACATTTAGAGAAGAGCTAACACCCATCCTTCTCAAACTCTTCCAAACAATATCAGAGGAAGGAACACTCCCAAACTCATTCTACGAGGCCACCATCACCTTGATACCAAAACCAGGCAAGGATGTCACAAAGAAAGAAAACTACAGGCCAATATCACTGATGAACATAGATGCAAAAATCCTCAACAAAATACTAGCAAACAGAATCCAACAGCACATTAAAAGGATCATACACCATGATCAAGTGGGGTTTATTCCTGGAATGCAAGGATTCTTCAATATACGCAAATCAATCAATGTGATACACCATATTAACAAGTTGAAGGAGAAAAACCATATGATCATCTCAATAGATGCAGAGAAAGCTTTCGACAAAATTCAACACCCATTTATGATAAAAACCCTGCAGAAAGTAGGCATAGAGGGAACTTTCCTCAACATCATAAAGGCCATATATGACAAACCCACAGCCAACATTGTCCTCAATGGTGAAAAACTAAAACCATTTCCACTAAGATCAGGAACAAGACAAGGCTGCCCACTCTCACCACTCTTATTCAACATAGTTTTGGAAGTTTTAGCCACAGCAATCAGAGAAGAAAAGGAAATAAAAGGAATCCAAATTGGAAAAGAAGAAGTAAAGCTGTCACTGTTTGCAGATGACATGATACTATACATAGAGAATCCTAAAGATGCTACCGAAAAACTACTAGAACTAATCAATGAATTTGGTAAAGTAGCAGGATACAAAATTAATGTACAGAAATCTCTGGCATTCCTGTACACTAATGATGAAAAATCTGAAAATGAAATCAAGAAAACACTCCCATTTACCATTGCAACAAAAAGAATAAAATATCTAGGAATAAACCTACCTAAGGAGACAAAAGACCTGTATGCAGAAAATTATAAGACATTGATGAAAGAAATTAAAGATGATACAAATAGATGGAGAGATATACCATGCTCCTGGATTGGAAGAATCAATATTGTGAAAATGACTCTACTACCCAAAGCAATCTACAGATTCAATGCAATCCCTATCAAACTACCACTGGCATTTTTCACAGAACTAGAACAAAAAATTTCAAAATTTGTTTGGAAAAACAAAAGACCCCGAATAGCCAAAGCAATCCTGAGAACGAAAAACGGAGCTGGAGGAATCAGGCTCCCTGACTTCAGACTATACTACAAAGCTACCGTAATCAAGACAGTGTGGTACTGGCACAAAAACAGAAAGATAGATCAGTGGATCAGGATTGAAAGCCCAGAGATAAACCCACGCACATATGGCCAACTTATCTTTGATAAAGGAGGCAGGAATGTACAGTGGAGAAAGGACAGCCTCTTCAATAAGTGGTGCTGGGAAAACTGGACAGGGACATGTAAAAGTTTGAGATTAGATCATTCCCTAACACCATACACAAAAATAAGCTCAAAATGGATTAAAGACCTAAATGTAAGGCCAGAAACTATCAAACTCTTAGAGGAAAACATAGGTAGAACACTCTATGACATAAATCACAGCAAGATCCTTTTGGACCCACCTCCTAGAGAAATGGAAATAAAAACAAAGATAAACAAATGGGACCTAATGAAACTTCAAAGCTTTTGCACAGCAAAGGAAACCATAAACAAGACCAAAAGTCAACCCTCAGAATGGGAGAAAATATTTGCAAATGAAGCAACTGACAAAGGATTAATCTCCAAAATTTATAAACAGCTCATGCAGCTCAATAGCAAAAAAACAAACAACCCAATCCAAAAATGGGCAGAAGACTTAAATAGGCATTTCTCCAAAGAAGATATACAGACTGCCAACAAACACATGAAAGAATGCTCAACATCATTAATCATTAGAGAAATGCAAATCAAAACTACAATGAGATATCATCTCACACCAGTCAGAATGGCCATCATCAAGAAATCTAGAAACAATAAATGCTGGAGAGGGTGTGGAAAAATGGGAACACTCTTGCACTGCTGGTGGGAATGTGAATTGGTACAGCCACTATGGAGAACAGTATGGAGGTTCCTTAAAAAACTAAAAATAGAACTACCATATGACCCAGCAATCCCACTACTAGGCATATACCCTGAGAAAACCATAATTCCAAAAGAGACATGTACCAAAATGTTCATTGCAGCTCTATTCACAATAGCCCGGAGCTGGAAACAACCTAAGTGTCCATCATCGGATGAATGGATAAAGAAGATGTGGCACATATATACAATGGAATATTACTCAGCCATAAAAAGAAACGAAACTGAGCTATTTGTAATGAGGTGGATGGACCTAGAGTCTGTCATACAGAGTGAAGTAAGTCAGAAAGAGAAAGACAAATACCGTATGCTAACACATATATACGGAATTAAAAAAAAAAAAAAGTCATGAAGGACCTAGGGGCAAAACGGGAATAAAGACACAGACCTACTTGAGAATGGACTTGAGGATATGGGGAGGGGGAAGGGTAAGCTGTGACAAAGCGAAAGAGAGGCATGGACATATATACACTACCAAACGTAAGGTAGACAGATAGTGGGAAGCAGCCACAGAGCACAGGGAGATCAGCTCGGTGCTTTGTGACCGCCTGGAGGGGTGGGATGGGGAGGGTGGGAGGGAGGGAGATGCATGAGGGAAGGGATGTGGGAACAGATGCATATGTATGACTGATTCACTTTGTTATAAAGCAGAAACTAATTTAAAAATTAAAAAATACATATATATTTCAAATGTCACTTTCTTACAATACGTTTCACCCTGTTTTGTGATGATAGGTTTTCACAATGACAATTGTAAGTCCACAGAAACATACTAAGTACCTTCTCAATCATCAATAAATTGCAGGTAAAATCAAAAAAAAAAAAAAAAGAAGTTCATAAACCTGATAAGCAGTCCAAAATATGTTCTTTCTAGAAAATATAAAAATAGACAAACACTGAGTCAGCAGTGGTGAAATTAAGCAAGCTGGGTATCACAGAACTGTTTTCTAAGCAATATTGGATTTCTCTGAACTCTCATTCAGGGTTTTTGATCTATAGAACAAAGCAGAATGTACCCAGACAATTCAAGATTTTAGCCAATGATGATTTGTTTAATCCAGTTGGGAAATAAAAGTAAACTGCAACTGCCAGTTTCCATACTTATTGTTGATACAATGGGAACCCATTACCAGATAGAGACAAGGATGATTGAATTTAAGAAAAAGTAACATGTAGAGAATGGACTTGAGGACACAAGCGGGGAAGGGGAAGCTGGGACAAAGTGAGAGAGTAGCACTGACATACATACACTACCAAATGTAAAATGGATGGCTAGTGGGAAGGTGCTGAATAGCACAGGGAGATCAGCTGATGCTTTGTGACCACCTAGACGGGTGGGATAGGGAGGGTGGGAGGGAGACGCAAGAGGGAGGAGATATGGGGATATATGTATATGTATAGCTGATTCACTTTGTTATAAAGCAGAAACTAACACCCCATTAAAGCAATTATGCTCCAATAAAGATGTTTAAAAAATTATGCTATGGGAGACCATTTGACTCCAAGTCAAGATATGTTAGAAATCTATGCTTTACAGTACCATCCCTACTTTAATCACATAGCAATGACAGATAAAATATAAAAAGAGAAAATAGAGACAGCCTAACCTCAAACAGAAGTTTGTCATTTTGTGAACCACAGACAGAAAAGAAATACAAACCAGAAAATATTGTGAAGCTGTAGATAGTCTGGGACCTGAGCCAGATTCACTGTTCAAACCCCAGGGACTTAAGTATGTTTTCCTGCCCTTAAGAAGGCTGAAAATGCTTCAACTGACTACTTCCTGAGGCTATGTGTTACTTAGGCCCACTTCTCTATGATGGGAGGAGAATGCAGATATAACCCCCAGTCCCAGGACCAACTTGTCCACATGCTTGGTGATAGGATTTACTCTCTCTTTAATATCACCACAGGTCTGGAGCCCAAACCAAGACCTGGTTCTGTGTTAAGGATCCCTAGAGTACTGTATGGAGTCAACCACGAAATGTTTACTCAGGGTGAGGTGAGCCCAGAGAGAGAAAGAGAGCAAAATCAAGGAATAAAAGGAAAACTCCAATTCAAGATGAGCCTATATAACAAAATTCCAAAACATATGAGGAAAACTAAGAAAAATAGTCATAAAATCTACAATCAAGAGATTAAAACATCAACCCAAGCAAAATAATACTGAACTATATAAAAACAACTTTAATATAAGTGTGTTTATGGTCCTCAGAGAGACAAAAGAAGCCATAATAGCCATAAAAAGAACAAAAAATTATGAAGCATAAACAGCCAGAAATGAAATCAGAACAGTTGGATTAGAAAAAGAACAATTAGAAATAAAATGAAAGATACAGTCATTGAAATAAGACATCCATTAGATGACATAAATTCTGGGCTGGACAAGATGAAGAGAGAAATATAAATTGGGAAATAGTACTGAGATATTTATATAGAGAACAAAAAGAGAAATAAATATTAAGTGATACAGAGAGGTACAGACTGAGAGGTATAAATTTATATCCAATAAGAATTTTAGGACCAGTATATCAAGCAAACAACAAATATTTATTGAGCACCGTTATATGCCAGACACTGTTCCAGGCACTTGGATATATCAATGAGCAAAACTGAGGGAAAAAAAAAAGCCTTGCCCTCATGGAGTATACTTTCTAGCACGGGAAAAAGGACAAACAAACGGTGTATCAGGATCCCTCCAGAAAATAGACTACATACACACTCAAAAGGAGTGAATACACATAGTTCAATGACTCTTTCCTGATAAAGGACCCCAAGGCTAGCAACAGGAGGAAGCCATTACCAGAGGATTGAAAAGAGCAAAGCACAGCATGACAGAGAGGTGAGAATTCAGAACTTGCCACACACTTAGAAAAAGTTATATCCATGGTAATAAGTAGTCATCAGAACCACTTTTAAACCAGTTCACATGATCATCAAAAACACACTTCAGTGAACATATTTTTGCAAGCCAGCTATTGTCAGGCCTTCATTCTGAAAGTCAGCCGAACAGGGACAGACTCTTTCAGTAAACACACCTCTAAGAGTCAACCAATCAACAACAGACTTGCGAGTAACAAATTCTACAGATGAAGCCAACCAACTGAAGCCTCTGAAGGTCTGCCAATCCCTCAACTCCTTGCTTCTCCAAAAGCAAAGGGACACTGTGCTGACCAGTCTAGTCTCCTTTGACAGAAGAATCTGGGGACATACACACCCTGAACTCTCTCTTTTCCCCACATCCAATCATTTGACTGAGCCTCCCGTGGCTGAACTCAACTAGAAGCCAAAGAGCAAGGAAGATTGTTGATATCACCCACAGATGTCACCTTCTCAGGGCACAGAGCAGGGTGGAAAAGGGTAAAGAGTGGATCTGAAGGAGCAAAGGACATTTCTGGCACAGTAACAAACAAGTAACTTATATCACGTTAGAAGGTAACAGAACAGAAAAAGTGGGTTGTGAGTACTGGGGAAGGGAGAGAGGAAAGATTGAAGTTTTAAATAGAGTTTTCAGGGTAGGTTTCATTAAGAAAGTCACATTTGAGCAAAGACTAGAGAGAGGAAAGTGTATTAGCCACTTATATTTGGAGGAAGAGTAGTCCAGGCAATAGGAACAGTTTTGGGCAAAGGTCCTAAAGCAAGAGTATGCCTGGCTTGCTCAAAACCAGTGTAGCTGGAGTAGCGTGAAAGAGGGGGAGAGGAGGAAGAAATGAGGTGAGATACAGAATTGGGAACCAAATCATGTAGGTCCTCACAGGCCATTGAAAGGATTTGGGCTTTGTATTAGTTTGTTGGGGCTGTGATAACAAAGTACCACACACTAGGTGGCTTAAACAACAGAAATGTATTGTCTCACAGTTCTGGAGGCTGGAAGTCCGACATCAAGGTGTTGGTACATTTGGTTTCTTCTGAGGCCTCTCTCCTTGGCTTGCAGATGCTGTCTTATTGCTGTGTGTTCACATAATCATCCTTCGGTCTTCGTGTTATCTGTGTCCTCATCTCCTCTTCTTATAAGGGCACTAGTCATATTGGATTAGGGCCCACCCATAGCATCTCATTTTACTTTAATTACCTCTTTAAAGACTTTATCTCCAAATACAGACACACTTTGTGGTGCTGGGGGTTAGGACTTCAACATATGAATTTGGGGGACATAATTCAGCCCATACCAGGCTTCTACTCTGAATATTGGGAGCCACTGGATGGTTTTGAATAGATGAGTGGCATAATTTGATTTATGTTTTAAATGTCCACTTTGGCAGCTGTTTGAAACAGGCTAAAGTGGAATGAGGATAAGACTAGAAACAAGGAGACTGGTTAGGAGGATACTTCAATAATTCAGGTAGAAAGTGGTGGTGACTAGGTCCAGAGTGGTAGCAGTAGAGGAGAGGAAAAGAGTCACATTCAGGATATATTTCTAAGGTAGTCAGTGGGATTTCCTGATGATTAGGACATGGAATGTGAGAGAAAGAGTGACATCAAGGATGATGCCATGGCTTTTGGCCTGAGATTGGAAGAATGGAACTGCTACAACTGACACTGGAAGGCTACAAGAGGAATAGCCTTGTGGGGAGATATATAAGAGTTTAAGTCAAGGCATATAAGGTTTGACATGCTTACTAGACGTTCAGGAAGATATGCCAATAAGCTGTTGAATATATAAATCTGGAGTTCAGGAAGGAGGTCTGGGTTGGAGATATAAATGTGAGAGTCACCAGAACATAAGTGGTATTTAAAGCCATGAGACTAGACAAGATCAGCAATGGAATGACTGTAGAAGGGAGAAGAGACCAAGGGTTGAGACCTTTGTCACTCCAACATTATGGGTTAGAAGAAAAGGAGGGACCTGCAAAGAAAACTGAAAAGCAGCAGCCAGTGAAGAACAAAGGAGATGAAGAGAGTGTTGGGCCCTTGAAACCAAGTGAAGAAAGTTCATCATGGAAAAGAAGTAGCCACTGTGTCAAATGCTACTGAAAGTCAGTGTTCAGGTCATTGTTAATCTAAGACCATTTGAAATTGTCCCATGGCTCTTAAACATTCTGTTCTGTTTATCCACTTGTTTTTCTCTGTGTTTCAATCGGAGTAATTTCTATTGGTCTATCTTCAAGTTCACTTATTTTTTCCTCAGCTGTTTTGAGTTTATGGATGAGCCTGTCAAAGGAATTCTTCACCTCTGTTCCTGTTTTCCATTTATCCACTGATTCTTTTCCTTTTGTTTCCATCTCTATGCTGAATGTAGCCACCTTTTCATTCATGTTGTCCACCTTTTCCATCAGAGCCCTTAACATATTAATCATAGCTATTTAGAGCCCCTGTCTGATGGTCCCAACATCTGTGTCACATATGAGTCTGGTTCTGTTAAATGCTTTGCCCCGACTCTGTGTCTGTTTTCTTGCTTCTTTGTCTGCCTTGTAACTGTTTGTTGAAAGCCAAACTTCTTGTGTAGGTCAGTAGACACTAAGACTACTAGTTTGTGTGTCTACATATGGGCATGCATTTCCTTCTGCAAAGTCTTTAGTGTGGAGGAGCTGAATCAATCTAGTCAGGATTTGAGCTGAGTTTGTGATTTGTTGTTATAGTTACCTTGAGTGCACCAACAGCTTTAAATTACTCTAACATTACCTGGTGTTTAGGGTGGGTGCTGGATTGTAGGAGGTTTTCTCCTGAATGTCTGTTCCACACAGCTTTAGGTCTTCCATTTCACTACCCCTCAGTGCTGTTACTTGTTAATGGTACAAGTACAATTTTATTTAATTGTCCAATTTTTTTTAGCCTGGTTTTGGGAACAGACAGCAAGTGGCAGTTTGCGGAGAATATCTCAGTTGTTTTGCTTATCTGCAATCTTAGTCAAGCACCATGTTCCCTGGATCCCCAGAGTTGGACCATTTCAGTGATCCTACCCCACCCTCAGTTGTGGGTCTGGAACCAGCTCATATTCCTGCCCCACCCCCAGGATAGAGTTTTTTGCAGTTTCCTTCCCACAGTTACACTGGGTTTCTCCGGTGTCCTAAAGCAACAATGCCCTAGTGATTTAAGTATTTATCCCACATGAGAGATTGGGAGAAGAAGGACTTGTGCCTTTCTCACAGTGACAGCTGTTCCTCTCCCCCAGGTCTGCTCCGTGATGGAGGCTTTCTCAGGATCCTCATCCTGCCCCCAGTCTTTTTGTGAGCACTTGATGAGGTCCACGGAGAAAAGTTCCAAAGTGCTGTGAAGTCCCCTTGTGTCTGCAGCCTCCTGGGGTTATATATTCTCCAACCTAGCCCACATCAGCCGTTAGCAATTTGTTAAAAATTGTAGTCAAATTCTACTTATCAGTGGGTCTGCCCCTGTCAACAAGTAGTTGAGTCTCATTGCTCCTTGGAAGCACCTGTTTTTCTTTAGACTTCATGTCGGTTGATTGCTCTGAGTGCTCTGATGGGCTCAAGAAAATTGTGAATTTGCATACTGGCATTATTTTGTGGTTGTTAGAGTGAGAATGATGCTCTCTCCAGCTTCCTACATCCTATGCAGAATGCAAAAGTCCTGTTTCATTCATCTTTAACTGTATGTCATTTATTCTCTCTGGACCTCAGTCATAGGAATAGTATGCTAGAAAATCTCTAATGTGCCTTCCATCACACATGTTGCAATAAACAAAACAGCTTCTAAAGAAGCCACAGTTTTATATTTACTTTTGTTCCCTGTTCCTTATCACAGCGGCAGCAACTAACTTTATAGAGAGAAACAGGATATAAGAAAATTCAAACTCAAATTCTATCAGCACTAGATCTAAAATTGTAATATGGCCTGACTTTCTAGATTACCCTCTATTTATTAGCTTCAAGACAGCAAACCAGTTTCAATTCAATGAGTAGCAGAGGGATTCTGGAATTCATTTTCTCCTTAGTTAATTGTCATCTCTAATATTTATTTCCTTTCATGTTGAATTTTGTGACTCTTTCAACACATTCTTGGATGTTTCCACTACTCTCTCATGTTCCCTTCTTCCCATGATCTTTGGCAACTTTGAAAAAGCCTAGAAGTTGTTCCTGCCAGAAAGTGTTTGTGTCTCCCTGGTTCTATTGCTCAGATTGTGGAGTGCTTTATCTTGAGTGTAACTGTTGGAAAGGCATAAAGGGTAAAAGTCCCATCTACCAAATCCACCAACTTCACAGCCTCTCTGAGTCCTTCATCACAAGGGGAAGTCTAAAAGATGGCCTTTTCCCCCTTGGATATTGCAACTTGAACAAAAAACATTTTTAAATCCATAAACCAGTCCAGCCAGAAAACAGCCCTACACAGTTCCCAAACTGTTGACTGTTGCGTGGCAATATACACATGGCATTGATGAATCCCTGACCTGGCATTTCATCCAAGTCTCATACAATTGATTATTGGATTTTACAGACCACAGTTGGCTACTACATAGAAGCCAGCATCCTGGGCTCTTCAGAGCTTTGCCTCATGCTAGTTCAGATGCTCCTTTTCTATTTATTTTTATGTCTTACTCTAGCCCCTTCTCTTTTGTAATTGATGACTGTCCAGGCTTAATGTTTAGCCACATAGGGAATTAACAGATGACCCAAGGCAATGATTTCATTGTTATGGACTCAAAACACTGCCATTACACTGGAGAATACAGAGTTTAATGGTTTCTCCCCTCTAGCTTGAAATCCAACGGTTGTTTGATGGCAGGAAGCCATCTGATGGTGTGGTGTGAATCACCCCATATCCTTTCAGTCTTTTTTTTCCTTCTTTTAGGTTAACAACAATTGGATTCTATTACTTATGACCAAAAACCTTAACTGATAAGTCTTCATCAACTCAAAAAGTGTTCAGGTCTCTTCACGCCTTACAAGAGTGAGATGAAACTAGAGGTAGAGATATGAAGTCTTCTAAGGTTTTAAAAGGATGCTAAGTTTTATCTGAAGAAAAACAGAAAAGCATGAAATAGTTTTAGCATGAGTGTATTAGTCAGGCTTCTCCAGAGAAACAGAACCAATAGGGGAGAGAGAGAGAGACATGGCGAGAGATATTTACTATAAGGAATTGGCTTATACAATGAAGGAGGCTGAGAAGTCCCCAAATCTGCCAATCTGCCCTCTGCAATCTGGAGACCCAAGAAACCAGTGTGTGGTCCCAGTCTGAGTCTAAAGGCCTGAGAACAAGGAGCTCCAACGGTAGAAGTCCCAGTCCAAGGGTAGAAGAAGACTGATACCCCAGCTCAGCAGTCAGGCAAAGAGAGGAAATTATCTCTTATTCAGCCTTTTTGTTTTATTTAGGCTCTCACTGTATTAGACAAGGCCCACCCAAATTAAAGAGAGCAATCTGCTTTTACTCAGTCTACTGATTCAAATGCTAATCTCATCCAAAACACCCAGAAATAATGTTTAACCAAATATCTGGGCACCCTGTGGCCCTGTCAGGCTGACACATAAAATAAACCATTGCAATGAGGGAGACACCAAAGATGGAAGTACTTAGTGGTGACAATCTGATTCAAAAACAGCCCAGTCTTTGAGCTCGATTTGCAGACCAAACACTCTTTATTAAGACTGTTTCTTTGATAGAGCTCTGAGGATATTAGGAAGGAGCTAGAGGTCTCCAGAACACACCCATGGTGGCTGTCTCCGATTTCCCCAAGTGCTGTGCTCTGAATCTGTAATAGATGTCCACACTGAGGCCACACTTCCCACGGTTGCTGTCAGCCAATGACAGAGTACAGCAGGTGTGAAATAAAGTCCATATTTCATGGCAAGACAAGAAAAATTTAAACATAAGAATATTTTCTCTGCCCTTTGGCCTCCTCTCTCCCCTCTACTGTGCACTGTGTATCTGCATTATGCATTAACCAAAGCTTCCCCATCGGCAGAAATACCTGCTCAACCATAAAGAGAAATATTCTCCTAGCACCAACAAGACAACTCCTTAAAAGATAACATTCCTTGGGCTTCCCTGGTGGCGCAGTGGTTGAGAGTCCGCCTGCCAATGCGGGGGATGCGGGTTCGTGCCCCGGTCCGGGAAGATCCCACATGCCACGGAGCGGCTGGGCCCGTGAGCCATGGCCGCTGAGCCTGCGTGACCGGAGCCTGTGCTCCACAGCGGGAGAGGCCACGGCAGTGAGAGGCCCGCGCACTGCAAAAAAAAAAAAAAAGAGAGAACATTCCTTCTTGATCTTGTAAGGGGCCACAATGACTCTTAGATCTGGATTGTGTAAACTGTCAATAATACGTACAATAATGTGTCATTTACTGTACAGCCCTCTATCTCAAAAAACTTACATAACTGTGCCTTGACTTCTAACGGGCAGAACAGTTCTCAGAGCTTTCTGAGATGCTGTTCCCGTGTTATAATCCTCAACTTGGCTTGAATAAAATTTTCCATTTCTTCCTTAGATCAACTGATTATTTTTTTGTTGACACAGGGATAATAATGCAGACTCATTCTCAAAAGACATGACACATGGCAATTTTGACTCACATACTCCTCATCAGGCAGTGAGAAACTTTCTTAGACCTGCACTGCAGTCTGACACTCTTCCCACCAGCCTCCTTCAGAGGGATCAGGCCTGTATCTATCTCTGTCTGAAGATTCTCTCCATCTTGTTCAGCCCTCTCTCTTTTTCCCCCAACAAGTAAACAGGCACATCTAATCCTGTTTTGCCATATGCTTCTCAGAGGATGCAAACTAACACAACTGAAAGACATAATCTGATTGCCAAATTGGAGGCTGTGTGAGAATGGATGACAGGGGATCTGCGAAGACCAGATAAGAGGTAAGGTCAATAACCAGGCAAGAGTTAGTGGTAGTTTGTACCAGGATGGTGTCAGCCCAGGTTCACATTAATCACAACAGATACCAGATTTAATAAGGGACTTCAAGTTTCAGATTCCACCTGCCTATTACTGGAGGTGGGGCTCCTCACATTCTACCAGATTATGTCAGGATATAAAAGAAGGAGAAAGTACATTTGGAGGGCTTCCGTACCTGCAGCTAAACCAGCTTGGTGAAGACAGGCACTGACTCCATGGAATTGGGGATGCTTTCCCTCAGCTAGTTTTAAAATATTCTACAATTCAGGTCATATTCAAGGTTCTAGCATTATGCAATTTTTTCAATGTCAGAGATTATAGCATTGCTATTTGTGCCACTATAATCATGGAGGGGTCAGCATTTCCACTGCTAACACTATTTCCAGAGCCATAAAATTTACAACTTGCTGAAATGTGGCATGCAAAGTCAGCCACAAAATTTTTCTAAATTTCCAGCAAAGACTCCATCATGCCCTTAAAATAAAAACAAGAAGTAAGTAACAGTTTAGAATTCATTTAACTTAAAATGGTGACTTCTATTATACAATCAAACTTGGTGAATGAATCTTCATGTGAAGAAGCAAGGATTTTTTTACAGGTATTCCATCAGAGGGTCACTTAAAAAGCATATTTGTTAGACTTCTAGAAAATCCAATTGCTGCTCAATCTGGGGCTTCCCATGAGATCATTTAAAAAGAGTCTTTTTTTTTTTCTTTTTTTTTGAGGTACCCGGGCCTCTCACTGTTGTGGCCTCTCCCGTTGTGGAGCACAGGCTCGGCATGTGGGATCTTCCCGGACCGGGTCACAAACCCGTGTCCCCTGCATCAGCAGGCAGACTCTCAACCACTGTGCCACCAGGCAAGCCCTAAAAAGAGTCTTTTTTTACAGGTCTTTATTTCCTTTCTGGGAAAAAAAATCCAATTGAAAAGCTATCACCATCTCTGATTCTTAAAGATAATGGAGATGTTGAATTTAACCTCAAAAATAAATGGACACGAGGGCAAAAATCTTGACACCCAATGTCTCATACTAATGCTATTGAGTTCTTTTTTTTTAATTTTATTATTTATTTTTTTAAATACAGCAGGTTCTTACTAGTTATCCATTTTATACATATATGTATATATGTCAATCCCAATCTCCCAAGAGTTATTTCTTATTCCCATCAGAGAGTGGACTTAGGAAAAGAAAGTGAGTCTGCTATTTCATTCCTCTTTTACATTTATGTGGACAAAGCGTCTTAACTGATACTGCCGTAGTTGAGTGAGCAGCGAATATTATTTTAAAGCTCACTTTCCCTGGGGGTGAGAAGCCACTTGACTAAAAATTTCAGCAATGCCTCGGTGACACAGCACGGGAAGCTCTCACACTGAGCACCGGAGCCAAGGACTCTGGAGGAAGGGGATGGGGTGGGGTTCCAACTGCAGGTAGAATGAGTGTCTGTCATTTCCTCAAATTCCTCAAGACCACCCACAGGCATGAAGGATGGTGAACAAAGCCTGGGGAATGGAGACTATCTTCAAAAATCTCCCAGTGCTTCCTGGGAGATTTAAGGGACAATAAGAAAATAATTTGTTGGTTTGTAAGTCAGTTGACGTAGTTTTTGATCATTCAGACGGGACAGTTCTGCCTGGAAGGGATCAATCTTTTTTTGTGTGCCAAAGACTAACACAAACAGATACAAATCAAAGGAGGTGTTCTTTCAATAAAGGAAATTCCAGAAAGGATGCCTAGGCTTAATTAAAATATAACCCTTTGTTTCAAGGGCTCTTCTTTCCCTTGCAAAAGGAAATGCACTCTCTGAAAAAGCATGTGCCAGGACTGGTGAGATCGAATTCTTCAACAAGTAAGGATCTGTCTACATTCGGGACAACATCTTGGGGAAGCCTTGAAGGGAATCGTGTCTGGAGTCCTGTCTGACTTCACTCATCATCACAGTCCTTCATCACAACATAATGAGTGTTATTACTTCCTCATGTGGCCTGTGGGCTTTGTTAACTAAAGAATGGAAAGGTAAGTAGTTCCAACCTTTTGCTTTTAATTAATCAAACGATGTGTTTTCCATCCTCAAGTTGCTGGGCAGAAAGTAAAATATTTAGTCTGCCTTCTAATACCCAAAAGAGTTCAGTGAAAAAAACTCAGCTGCTGGTTTGAGATTTTGTAGACAACACAGCAGATAACTGGCTGCTCTTTTCTTTCCAAATTTTAAGTCAACTGTATTGCCCACACTGCTGCCTGTAATACGGTAGTCTCTGAAGAAAAAGAAAAGATTGCCCTGTATCATCTCATCAATATAAATAAAACCTTCTTAAAGAAAAGGTCCATATCTTAAATTTTTGTGGGTATGAAGCAGGAGACGGATGGGCCCCAGGCTGAACAGTTTCTCCCCTGTGGACAGAAACTCCATAACAGCAGAAACTCCATAAAAGCAGGATGATAGAGGAGGCTGGGCCCTGCCCAGATAAGAGATAAAAGACCACATATTCCTCATTCTCGAAGTCAAGGAGACCTTCCCAACTACACATGCACAGAAAGGCTCCTTGGAGGTCAAAAAGGGAGGGGGTGCCACCCCATAGTAAGTGATGTCAACTACCCATAGGCCTTTTCACTAGAATCCATTTTGGCTAAGAGATGCGTGAGCACATAGGGGAGGACCCTGAGATAAACCAAATACGGACTCAGAACCAGGCAAAGCAAGATGATTGGTCAAAGGAAACCCAGAAGAAATGCCCCAAAAAAGTGATTCAAACTACCACGAGGGCGCAACTCTCTCTCTGAGCCCACCCGTGTGTCTATCCACACCTACTGTACTGTTTTCCTCCTAATAAATACTTTACTTGCTTCACTAGTTTCCATCTCTATGTGGAAATTCATTTCTACACAGCTGACGGGCCCGGGCCTTGTCACTGGCCACTGGTCCCTGGTGGTCTGGTGGCTAGGATTCAGCACTCTCACTGTTGCTGCCCGACCTCACTCTCTGGCCAGGAACCAAAATCCTGCTTTAAGCCCCTGCAGGCCGAGGCCACACATGATCAGGTCTTTGTTACAGGCCTAGATAATCGGGAGGCACTAAACACAAAAACAGAACTGGAACTAACATTTACCGAGTGCCTATTATGCCACAGTCTGTGCTCTTTTTGTCATATTATGCTGCCTTCCTGTTCACTTGACTTACTGAAACTTCCAGCCTTTAGATCATTCCTCCACATTAAAACACTCTCTACACTTTAAAGAGAAATATATTATCTGGAGGAAAACACATCAACCCATTAACAAGCCTTGCATCTTAGCAAAAGCAGCACCTCATAGAATGGGCAGGGCACTAGTGTATTTCTTTTTGGAGGGAAGTTAGGTGGAGCGGCAAATAAGTTTTATCTAGTGTGTCAGCCAAGTTTTATCTAGTGTGTCAGCCCTCCACAATTAGTGTTGGCTGCTGCCTGGAGCTCTGCTTTGAGAAGGAGTCTGAAGGCAGACAGGCTCTGTAGGAAAAAGAATTGCAATCGTTTTATGTATCTGCCCTGCTGGAGGCTTGATAGTGAGTGATGAGTGACAGCTACAGAACCCTGTTAGGAAAACCTGCCCTGTTAAGCCACTGTGAGAGTAGAGGTATAAAGTGAAAATTGTCCTTCCCTTTATAAAAGCCCAAATCTTTTCAGTTTACCTCTGCAAGAGAATCTCTCTGTGGGGGGTGTGGCACAAAACCAGATGGCCTCTGCTATTCACTCTTCTTCCAGATGCACTTTCTCCTTGGTGAGGTCTCACACCATGGTGGCTAGTGAGGAGTCAGGCCATGTTCCTGTCCACTTAATAAATACTCTGGCTCACGTGTAGACATGTGACCCTTCCCTCCATAGCCTATAGCACGGATGAAACAGGTTGGTTTATTTTAAAAAACCATCTCTAATTGCAGAGGAAGGAACACTTCTGCACTCATTCTATGAGGCCATCATCGTGTACCAAAACCAGACAAAGATGTCACACAAACAAAAAACCTACAGGCCAATATCACTGATGAATATAGATGCAAAAATCTTCAACAAAATACTAGCAAACCAACTCCAACAATACATTGAAAGGATCATATACCATGATCAAGTGGGATTTATCCCAGGGATGCAAGGATTTTTCAATATCTGCAAATCAATCAGTGTGACACATTGCATCAACAAAATGAAGAAAAACCATATGATCATCTCAATAGATTCAGAAAAAGCTTGTGACAAAATTCAACACCCATTTATGATAAAAGCTCTCTAGCAAGTGGCACTGAGGGAACATACCTCAACATAATAAAGGCCATATATGACAAACCTACAGCTAACATCATACTCAATGGAGAAAAGCTGAAAGCATTTCTTCTAAGATCAGGAACAAGACAAGGACGTCCACTCTCGCCACTTTTATTCAACATAGTTTTGGAAGTCCTAGCCACAGCAATCAGAGAACAAAAAGAAATAAAAGGAATCCAAGTTGGAGAAGAAGTAAAACTGTCACTGTCTGCAGGGGATATGACGCTATGCATAGAAAATCCTAAAGATGTTACCAGAAAACTACTAGAGTTCATCAATGAAGTTGGTAAAATTGCTGGATACAAAACTAATATACAGAAATCTGCTGCATTTTGCTACACTAACAATGAAATATCAGAAAGAGAAATTAAGGAAACAATCCCATTTACCATGACATCAAAAAGAATAAAATACCTAGGAAGAAACCTACCTAAGGAGTTGTGAAAACTGTAAGACCCTGTACTCTGAAAACTATAAGATGCTGATGAAAGAAATTGAAGACAACTCAAACAGATGGAAAGATATACCATGTTCTTGGATTGGAAGAATAAACATTGTTAAAATGACCATACTACCCAAGGCAATCTACAGATTCAATGCAAACCCTATCAAATTACCAACGGCATTCTTCACAGAACTAGAACAAAAAAAAAAATTTTAATTTGCATGGAAACACAAAAGACCCCGAATAGCCAAAACAATCTTGAGAAAGAAGAATGGAGCTGGAGGAATCATGCTTCCTGGCTTCAGACTAAACTACAAAGCTACAGTCATAAAAACGGTGTGATACTGGCACAAAAGCAGACACATAGATCAATGGAACAGGATAGAAAGTCCAGAAATAAATCCATGAATTTATGGTCAATTAATCTATAACAAAGGAGGCAAGAATATACAATGAAGAAAAGACAGTCTCTTCAATAAGTGGTTCTGGGAAAACTGGACAGCTACATGTAAAAGAATGAAATTAGAACATTCTCTAACACCACATACAAAAATAAACTTAAAATGGATTGAAGACCTAAATGTAAGACCAGATACAATAAAACTCCTAGAGGAAAACACAGGCAGAACACTCTTTGACATAAATTGCAGCAATATTTTTTTTGATCCATCCTTCTAGAGTAATGGAAATAAAAACAAAAATAAACAAATGGGACCTAATTAAACCTAAATGCTTTTGCACAGCGAAGGAAAAGACAACTTATGGTCTGGGAGAAACATCTGCAAGCGATGCGACTGACAAGGGATTAGTTTCCAAAACATACAAACAGCTCATACAGCTTAATATCAAAAAAAAAAAAAAAAAAAAAACAAGTAACCCAATCAAAAAATGGGCAGAAGACCTAAATAGACATTTCTCCAAAGAAGACGTACAGATGGCCAACAGGCATATGAAAATATGTTCAATATCACTAATTATTAGAGAAATGCAAATCAAAACTACAATGAGGTATCACCTCACACCAGTCAGAATGGACATCATTAAAAAGTTTACAAATAATAAATGCTGGAGAGGGTGTGGAAAAAAAGGGAACCCTCCTACACTGTTGGTGGGAATGTAAAGTGGTGCAGCCACTATGGAGAACAGTATGGAGGTTACTCAAAAACTAAAAATAGAGTTATCATATGATCCAGCATTCTCACTCCTGAGCATATAACCAGAAAAGATGAAAACTCTAATTCAAAAAGATACATGCACCCCAATGTTCAGTGCAGCAGTATTTACAATAGTCAAGACATGGAAGTAACCTGAATGTCCATTGACAGATGAATAAAGAAAAGATGTTGTACATACACAGTGGAATATTAGTCATCCGTAAAAAAGAATGAAACAATGTCATTTGCAGCAATATGGATGGACCTAGAGATTATCATATTAAGTGAAGTCAGGCAAAGAAAAACAAATATTATATGATATGACTTATATGTGGAATCTAAAACAAATGATACAAATGAACTTATTTACAAAACAGAAACAGACTCACAGACATAGAAAACAAACTTATGGTTACCAAAGAGGAAAGGTGGGGAGAAGGGATAAATTAGGAGTATGGGATTAATATACACACACTACTATATATAAAATAGGTAAATGACAAGGACCTACTGTATAGCGCAGGGAACTATATTCCTCAGTAGAATACATTTTTTTCTTCACTAAAATATTTAAATACCTTTATTTCATATATCTCGTGCAGCATCTCTTGGATTTTCCTTCTTTTTAAAGTACTTTATCCTAAACACTTCTTCAATGTGAGTCTTAATGTGACCATTCTTCTGAGACACTGAATGGCTGAATGTATTTTTATCTTACCCACATGTCTAACTAACAGGAAGTGCTAGGATCTTTTCTTTCAATATTTTTTTAAAATGGTATATATATTCTTTTCCATTATAGGTTATTACAAGAAATTGAGTATAGTTCCCCGAGGACTTCAAAAGGTACACAAGTGCTTGACTCAAATTCACAAATTTTAGAAGCAATTTTTAATTTGCAATGAAACAACCACTATACACAACTTTTAACATACTGGAGACCAACATAAGGCCACTCATCAGGCCGCTGATTAACTTTAGAATAAGTAAATATTATGAATTTTAACTATAAGACAAATTTATAGTAAGATAGATGAATAAGTATCTTGTTAGAGTTTCTGTTATTTAAAAATAGTTAAATTTGCAGAAGAGAAAAAGATATATATATACACATAATAACCCCTAATTAAATTTCTAGATAACATCAAAGTGATGAGATCAGTGTAGAGAAAGGTAGGGGGAGAGTTTTAAGAGCATAAGCGTATGTAGACTTCTCTTCTTGTTGGGGGGAAGACAGAGATGTCTGTTTTTCTAAGTAAAATGTATTCAAAAGAAATATGGAAAAAGTGGAACAAATTGAAATAATCACCTAAACAAGAGCAACAGATCCAATGTATCAGTAATTATCAGTAAGTGCAAATGGACTAAATTGCCAGTTCAAAGACAAGAAACTGTCAGATTGGAGTGTGAGTGTGTGTTGGGGGTGGGAGGCAGTGCTGTTTAAAAGAGACACATCTTGGGCTTCCCTGGTGGCACAGTGGTTGAGAGTCTGCCTGCCGATGCAGGGGACACGGGTTCGTGCCCCGGTCTGGGAAGATCCCACATGCCGCAAAGCGGCTGGGCCCGTGAGCCATGGCCACTGAGCCTGTGCGTCTGGAGCCTGTGCTCCACAACGGGAGGGGCCACAACAGTGAGAGGCCCATGTACCAAAAAAAATAATAATAATAAATAAATAAATAAATAATAAAAAATAAGAGAGACACATCTTATCTCCATACCAGAAGGCATAACCTGCTCTCTCTACTCCTTATCATGCATGCAAGTGTAGGTAGGTCTCTTTACCTTTCTGTACCTCAGTTTTCTCATAACATGGAAAATGGTATATCAGTTAGATGTTTTTGTCTACAAGTAATAGAACCCCACCCCAAAGAGGATTAGACAAAGACACTGTTTATAATCATGCACTAAAGTCCAAAGACAGGAGGCACTTCAGTGTGCCTCTTTTGTCCTTAGGCTAGCTCCGCTTATGACCCCAAGACGACCCCCACTCATTCATGCAACCTGTGCAGATGCAACTATGCACAGCAGCATAAGAAGGCCTACCTTCTTCCAGGGTCTCATTTAGAGAATAAAGAAATCTTGCTCAGAATCTTCCCAGCATCCTGGTCGTGACCTTTCATTCACTAGAATTTTATCACTTGTTCAGGGCTACACAATTCCTGCCGAGGATAATGGGAAAGCAATGACCCACCAGGATTACCTTTGTTACTGAGGGATGGGAACATGTGAAGGACCTAAGTTATATGAAAGAGGTAAACACTCAAAAAAACTGAAGTTCAACCAGCAAGAAAAAAGAAAGGAGAGAAATAGTTGTTACATGGACAGCCAATGATGTCTGTGACCAGTGGGGACAGGAATATCTTTCCCACAGGGTTGATGTGAGGATAATATTTGAATGTTCCTAGAAAGTGGCCCAAAGAAGACATTTCATGAAAATTATTCTTCCTTCTGTTTTCCCTTTCTTTCTCTCCTTTCCTCCAGTTACAGTCTGGGCTTCTTTTTCTCTCCTTCATTTATTGGTTTAAGGGATTAAAACTACTGGGCTTCCCTGGTGGCGCAGTGGTTGAGAATCTGCCGGCCGATGCAGGGCACACGGGTTCGTACCCCGGTCCGGGAAGATCCCACGTGCCGTGGAGCGGCTGGGCCCGTGAGCCATGGCCGCTGAGCCTGCGCGTCCGGAGGCTGTGCTCCACAACGGGAGAGGCCACAACAGTGAGAGGCCCGCGTACCGCAAAAAAAAAAAAAACTACAGTATGCTAACCAGCAGCCTGAGGAGTGCCATAGTGTTCACGCCACCCCTGTGCCCACAGACTGTAAATTACCCCCAAAAGCCACAGGCTAATGTCCGACTGCTTTTTTGGCCATTCCAGCTGGGAGAACATTGAAACAGCATGGATCTAATTAGCAGCTGGGTCCTCACAAGCATTCTTTACACTGCTACCTAATTATTCATCCTGTAGAGTCAATTTGGGTACAGGTTTTGATAACTGCAGCTTATCTGTGTTTAATCATCATCATAGGGACTACCCTGTTGGTGCAGTGGTTAAGAATCCGCCTGCCAATACAGGGAACACGGGTTCGAGCCCTGGTCTGGTCTGGGAAGATCTCACATGCCACAGAGCAACTAAGCCCATGCGCCACAACTACTGAGCCTGCGCTCTAAGAGCCCGCGAGCCACAATTACTTAGCCCATGTGCCTAGAGCCCGTGCTCCGCAACAGTAGAAGCCACCACAATAAGCCCGCACACTGAAACAAAGAGTAGCCACCGCTGGCCACAACTAGAGAAAGCCCACGTGCAGCCACGAAGACCCAACGCAGCCAAGAATAAATAAATAAATTTTTTTAAATCATCATCATAATTTACACTTAAATATTTGGTAGGTTTGTTGTACAATTAAAGTGACTACATATGCAGCTTGTTCAGAGTTTCAAATTAGAGCCCCGTGATTCATATGTACACACACAATTTTGTGGAGAGAATGGCACAGTTAATACTGTGAATATAGTGATTTAAAATACTCAGTGTATGAAAGTACAGCAAAGTAAAGAATCTTATTATTTCCCTTTACCTGGTGAGCTTCTGCAAACTGACTTTATAGATTTAGGATGTTGGTTTTACTAACATGATAATAACAAAGAGTAGTTAAGATTTGTTGAAAGCTTGCCAGAAGCCACTTTTCTATGTGCTTTACAGTTATTAATTTAATTTAATGAATTTATTTAATTCAAATGACGAAACTGAGACACCAGGATTAAGTACCTTACTCAAGGTCAGAAGGTTAAAGCCAGAATTCAAACCCAAGCAGTCTTACTCCAAAGCCTACTCTCTTAATGATGTTCTAATGAAAATCCTATCATTGAAAATAGCTTGAGTTAGGTTTGCTAATACTTGCAACATAAAGTGAAACAACCGTTGGAGCTCTAATAAAGGCACACCCACTCTCTTTCCCTCCTCTACTCGCCACTCCTAGAGAACTATTTAGTATCTGTCACCCGCATTATAACCTGCTCTCTCCACCCTTCCTTCTCCTTCCTTGACTCCAGTTCAATTAGCCATTTTTACACACACACACACACACACACACACACACACACACACATCCCCCCCCCCAAGAGAGAGCTGCTAGAAAGGTATTCTCATCCTACCCTTCCAAACTAGAAATGAGCTGAGTGAATGTTTGGCTATGTTAACTTCAGGGAGCTAGAAGCTTGACGTGGAATGAAGAGTTCCTGATTCCGCCCACAGCTCCACCACCACCCCAATGTCCCAGCATTACTTCTGTCATTTTTTCCAACCTAGTACATCTTTCTCTCTCCTCTCTCTTCATGCCCTTCCTTTACTTCCAAGTTATGCACAATATTTAATTTCTCTAGGATACTTGAAAGGATGAACCTAAATATTGTACAGCATTAAGGAGTAGGGAAGATACAGAATTTCAAGAGCCACTTTGGAGCTCTCGGTCACTCTGATTCACTCTGAGTCACTGTTGTATACAATTAAAGGCAATCATAAGTAACATAATCATTAAAATGAGCCACCTTATCACCCAACCCTACCTCCCCAACACTATGTTATGGCATCTTGCTTCACTCACATCACTAAAGCAAGTGATGTCCTGAACAGTTCTGGATGTAGCCACAATATTTTTTTAAATTCGTCATCTCGATACAATGTGAAAGAGTGGCCTTTTCTGTACTTAAAAGACCCTACTGTACTATGGATATAGGTAAACATATTTGCAGTGCTGGGTAAAACTAAGTTGCTCTGCAGAAGAAAGACCAGTTGCAGGCCAGGGAGAGGGTGCTGTAGATTCCAGTGTAAGAGAAACCAGAGTAAAAGAGCTAGCTCTGGAAGAACAGCAGAGATGAACCCCTAACTGACTTTGGATTGGAGAGACTGAAAAAGACAAAGGTCTCAAGGGATGTTCTGAAGTGAAATAATTTGTAGAGAAATAACATTGAACTGTGCAGTGTCAGTTACCCTCATCCCTTACAAAATATTCAATAAAATTTGCACTGCTGCCTTGTGTTTTGATAGTAGAAAATTCTTTAAGAAGATTGCAAAGAAGTGTTGATACCTGTTTCCAAGTCAAAAGAGGGTGAAAACAGAGATACATCTCAGGGACAGATGACTTATTGATTACATGTGTAATAATAAAAATAATAAATCCCAGCTCTTTGAGGATTAATCTTCCATTACTTACTTGACATTCATTTCCTTCTATCTTTTTTCTACATCCACAACACCTTTATTCTCTGTTTTAGCAACAATCACACTTAAAGACAATTTATTTTACTTACATGTGCCATCCTCCCCACCCCCACATACACAAGCATACATGCACACCCACATTCAAATGTGATTCTGAGCTTCTTGAAGATAAGAAATCTGTCTCATTAATGTTGGTGTACCCAGTCCCCAGCATCTTGAATGTAACAGAATAGACATTCAATGTATGTTTACCCCAGAATACAAAGAAACAGAACTTGAATAAAGCTTTTAACTCTATACAAAGGACTTCCACAACCAGATGGATTGATCATGAATGTTTTTTATCACTCGTGTTGAATGTAGTTATCTGAATTTGTATGGTCTTCCCATTTAACAAAAGCACATTCTACATTCATAATGCTTTTCTAGCCCACAAACACAATGGTCAGTTCATAACAGCACTATTTATAATAGGCAAGACATGGAAGAAACTCACGTGCCCATCAACAGAGGACTGGCTTAAAAAGATGTAATATATATACATATATATATATAATGGAATATTACTCAGCCGTAAAAAAAAGAATGAAATTCTGCCATTTGCAGTGATGTGGATGGACCTAGAGAATATTATGCTTAGTGAAAATAAGTCAGACAGAGAAAGACAAATTAGGGGTATGGGATTAACAGATACAAACTACTATACATAAAAAAGATCAGCAACAAGGATTTACTATACAGCACAGGGAATTATACTCAATATCCTGTAATATCCTATAATGGAATATAATCTACAAAAAAACTGAATCACTATGCTGTACACCTGAAACTAACACAACATTGTAAATCAACTATACTTCAATTAAAAGAAAACTAAGTCCTTTCTTTTAGAACTAAAACAAAACAAAACAAAAACACAGTGGTCTATCTGAAAATCTTACAGACCAATTTCTCATGAAAGTGTCTGTAATGTGTCCTGAACTTTTGGGAGAAAGACAGTATAGACACAGTTCACATATGACTAAAAATGTGCTTGTCCCTCCAGATCAAGAGAAATCATACATTTTTACTGAAGCATCACTGAAATATTTCAGAGTCCAGATAGAATTATGTGGGAGTAGAGATTGTCAGCTACACCCTGGATATATTCTCCTACTCTTCATTTTAGCTCTAGAGCACCCCACCACTATCATCATTATTTAGCATCACCCATGGCCCCTAGACAGTACAGTCCCTGCATCCCTTGCAGCTAGATGTGACCATTTGACCATATTACCACTAGCATAATATAAGCAGAAGGGATGTATGCAACTTCTAGGACGTTTTCTTATAAGGAAAACGCTTGACCCCACTTCCTCTTTCTCCCTTCCTTCTGACTAGAATGAATGACGTGGATCAGAGAAGCAAGATTCTACCATGAGGACAAGGGAAACATCTCAGAGCAGAGATTTTAACCAATTTTGTGCTGTGGATCTCTTAGGCAGTCTGGTAAAACCTATGGAGCCCTTCTTAAAGTTTATAAATGCATAAAATATGATACATAAGGTTAAAAAGGAAAATATATTAAAATATACATCTCAAAATTATGTTTAGAAGTTTTGCTATAATAAGTATGTGTTTATTAACCCATTAAATAGCAAGCTCTAAAGGCAGGTCTACTCTTAGTAGTGATGTAGTGTGATATTATAAGATATTTGCAACAAATCAATATGACATAAAATTATCTGTAGTTTCTATTGGTGGCAAAGTCATAGGTACTGCTAGTATCATTGTTGGTTGTTGTCTACGTTTGAAAGTGAAAGAAGTACTAAATCTTATTTAGAGGTGAATGAAAAATAAAGAGTTAACATTTTCCATCCAAGTTCAACAGATTCCCTAATTACTATGCATGGCCTCCCAAGGGTCCATGGATCAAAGGTTAAGACCTTGCTCTGGGGGATGATGGAGAAATAAGATATAGGATGACCTTGTGGAACAGACCCATCTACTTGCCATGAATTTCCAACCTACCTCCTAACTGTTACATGAGAGAGAAAAAAATTATCTTATTAAAGCTACTGTATTTTAGAGTCTCAGTTATAGCAGCTTAATCTGTATTCTAATACAGTGGAATATCACAGCCCTTCAGAAACTGTCCTTTATTTGAAGTATACAAAATTCAGCTTTCGGCTAGTGGGGAAATCAAGTGAAAAAAACCCAGAAGGGGTAGGGAGAAGGGGTGTCCAGAGCAACAGATCCCTCTTCATTTAGTCAGTTATGTATGCTTTGTCACTCAGGTCAGGCATTCTCACTGTGACTACTCTTCGGTCATTACTACCAGTTTCCTGGGGTCTCTGAAAAATGCAACCTCAGTCATTTGAAGTCAGAGAAGTTTGGATGCCTCCTGTGTTTGATGTGGCTGGAACCACATCAAACAACAGCAATAAAGAATGCTTCTGAAGGATTTAGTCTAACTGCCTCTTAGTATTTCTGAAGAAAGCCAGGAAAAAAAGCTTCCTCCAGCCATTATTGTGATTGCTCACAAATTTTCCATTTACTATGCAAATTTTAATCTCAGCCATTATATGAAACCAAATTAAAGCAGGAAACACTTGATCTGAACAATTCTCTGTCATTCTCTAGAAAAGGCTTATCCAAAAGAAATGAAGAAACAAGTAAACAAAGTTTTAGTTGTTATTAAAAGACATCAAAAAACCAGTTGTGATAGGATTCTGAAAAACTTTTGATCACGCTCCTGGGCAGGCCTTTTTCTCAAGTCCCAGAAGAACAACTGGTTTTGTGTAAAAAGGTTACAGAAGATTAAAGTCAGAGGCAACAGCAACACAGAGTGTTTTGCAAACACCACATATCATGAAGTCAAAGGAACACAGATAGGAAAGGAAGGATTTACAAAATAACCTCCCATTGAATGCAGACTTTTTGTAGAAGACAAGGAAAAGTTCTGTTCTCTGTTTTAAGATAGATGCTGAAAACTGAGGGAAGAGACTTTGGAAAAGCATATTGATGGCAATAACAACAACCCCTAATGTTGATCTAATTTATGTAAAATTGGTATTATTTCTTCCTTAAATATTTGGGAGAATTCGCCAGTGAAATCATCTGGGTCTGAGATTTTCTTTGTGGGACGTTTTCTCATTTTGAATATAAATGAGAAACAGATATAGGGCTTAAAATTTTTATTTCTTTTTTGTCAGATTTGTTAATTCGTGTTTTTCAAGGAGTTTGTTCACTTCATCTAAGTCGTTGAATTTATTGGCATAACATAGGCTATGATATTACCTTGTTAACATTTTATGTCTCTAGGGTCTCTAATGATGCCTCCCTTTCACTCCTAACATTGGTAATTTACATTTTCTCTCTTTTGTTAAAGATTTATAAATGTTATCAGGTGTTTCAATGAGCCAAGTTTTGGCCTTGTTGACTCTTTCTATTTCATTGATTTCTGCTCTTTATTTTTTCCTTCTTTCTACTTACTTTGTACTTAATTTGCTTTTCTTTCAGTAGCTCCTAAAGGTGGAAGATGAGAGCACTGATTTTTAAAAATTTTTTATTTTGTAATGCAAGCCACTAGTGCTATAAATTTCTCTTTAAGCACTATTTACTGCATCCACAAATTCTGTTATGTGTTTTTGTTATAACTCAGTTCAAAATATTTTCTCTTTTTCCTTGCGATTCCTTCTTTGAAGCATGTTGTTTATTTCTAAATATGTGGGGGCTTTTCTTGATTTCTTTTTGTTGTTATTTTCTATTGTGTTCTAAGAACATGCTCTGTATAAGTTCTATCTTTTGAATTTATTCAGACTTCTTTTTACAGTTCAGCATGAGTTCTATCTTGGTAAATATTCTAAATGCACTTGAAAAGAATGAGTATTTTGGAGCTGTTTGGTGTAGTGTTATGTAAATGTCAAGTTAATATAGTTGAGATAATGGTTCAGACTGTCTATATCCTTTCTCATTTTTTGTCTACTTAATCTATCAATTACTGAGAGAGCGGTGTATTAAGATCTCCAACTATACTTGTGGCTTTATTTCTATCCATTTTTGCTTCATATATTTTGAGGTTCACTCACACTTAGCATTATTGTCCTCTTAATGATTTTCCCTTTCGTCCTTATGAAATGTCCTTTCACTTGGTAATGCTTCTTGCCTTAAAGTTTACTCTACCTGACATTAATATAGATACATTGGTTGTCTGTCTTCAAGTTCACTGATCCTCACTTTGACAGTGTTCAATCTAATGTTAAGCCCATCTAATGAGTGTTTGATTCAGATACTGTATTTTTCAGTTCTAGAATTTCTATTTTGTTCTTTTTTTTTTAGAGTTTTCCATATCTCTTCTGAAATACCCAATCTTTTTACCCATTATAGCCATCATTTCCTGCAAATTTTAAAAACATATGTGTATTAGTTGTTTTAAAGTTCTGTTTATTAATTCCAATAACTGAGTAATCTATGGGTCTGTTTCTATTGACTATTTTTTCCTTTGATTATAGATCCCATTTTCCTGTTTCCTAGTGTGCTTCATAATTCTTTTATTGTATTCTAGATATTATATATAAAAGAACAGTGATGACTGAAGTAAAATACTTAGTTTTGTTTTACTTTGTTTTATTTCACAGCAAATACAAGCCCTTTTCTCTATCTGGAAGTTAGGGTGAGGAGCTTATTATTAATATTTCTTTTAAAGTCAAGTTCAGCTATATCTGGGGTACAGTTTTAAATTGACTGAAATCACCTGTGAGTAGTCCAACCCCCAACATCCTGAGTCACAACCTTTTTTATGCTTTCAGTAGCTGAGCTGCAAGAAAATTGGCTGCAGTTTCATATATTTTTGGAATATTTTTAATCTTTGGATTCTTCTCCAGGCAGGGATCTAGAATCCAAACACCACAGGAATGCACAGACCTAAGCAATTTCTCTCTGCTTACCAGCCCTTCCTCCACTGCTACTATCTTACCAAAACTCATGGTTGGGGAGGGTCTTCAAAAGAGCAGGCAGATCCCAGGAATCTGTCCCAGAATTTAGGGTTTTTCAGACTTTAATTTATCCTGACAGCCCCACCTGGTCCAAAGCCTAGCCTATTTCCCCTTGATCCTGTTTCCCTACAAGGAAGCTTTCTTAGGTAGGGAAGGCTGCCTTCACTCTCTGCTCTCTTATACAGGCTTCTTTCTCTCTGAAATTCAAGAGAGATTAAGGTTAATCAAAGCTTCCTCATGTGAATACCACCCCTGCCTGGTCCCATAGAAAACAATTTTTTCTAGGTTTTCCTTATTGTTTCAATGGGAGAGAAGGTCCCCCATGTCCTTGTCTATTCTCCCCAGAAGCAGAAACTCCCACAAAGCCTAAGTTCATAATCAATTCTTTTAAACTGTTTCCCAAACATGAAAAAAAAAAAGATTGGAAACTCAGATTTTTTAAGGACAACAAAGAGAATGCAATATATTCACAAGAGAAGGTTGAAGGACTAAGAAATTTAAAGTAAATTAAGAAGTTTGGTTAGGTGATATTTCTTGAAGCATGAACAAAATGTACTATGTTAATTATGTTAATTTTATTATTCAAAAAGGTCCTCTTGGCCTATGAAACCTCCATCTGTCCTGCCATGGAGTAATTCTGCCCATAGCTTTCCATGAGTATGCATTGCCATTTTCTTTCTGTAGTATTCTAACCTCGTTTAAGAGTTAACTTATAGATGGCACTAATCTACTTTTTCATCTAGGAAAAATAGTTTCATATACATTCCACCCCATTTTCTGAAATGTCCCTCTAATTAAGATTCTGGTAATAAACTTCAATAGAAGACTTTGGCATAGTATTAGTGACTGGCAATTTTGACACAAAAATAACATTTTCATGTCTTTACAGCCCCCAACACTCCTCCAAAGGTATATTAGTCTGCTAGGGCTGCCATAATAAAATACCACAGATGGTGGTTTAAACAAAAGAAATTCATTTCCTCACAGTTCTGGAAGCCAGAAGTCCAAGATCAAGACTCCAGCTGATATAGTTTCCGGTGAGGACTCTCTTCCCAGCTTGTAGATGGTCACCTTCTTGCTATGTCCTCACGTGGTCTTTCCTCCACATATGTTCATGGGGAGACAGAGCAAGTTCTCTGGTGCCTCTCAGAACCTGCAAGGACACTAATCCTATTTGATCAGGACCCCGCCCTTATGACCTCATTTAACCTTAATTACCTCCTTAAAGGCCCCATCACCAAACTCAACCACACTGAGGTTTAGGGATTCAACATATATATTGGGGGGGGAGGGGGAACACAAACATTTATCCTATAACAAAAGGTATCTGGATATAACATTGTTTGGTTCTTGGTGTAATTTCTTTCACATTTTTTTTTCTGTAATCTTTCACTTTCTCTCTTTCATACAAACAACCACACTCACATGCCCATTCACATAGTGTTTTATAGAAAATCTCTATTATTAAAATAACTAAAGTTTAAAAGCAGAGGCTAACCACATGATAATACACAAAATGTCAAGACATGGTTTGTGGCATACACTTTCACCTCAGGAAACATAGATTTATGCTGTTTTAGAAAAGACTTGTGGTTCAATTACTATAGAACAGAATTTTTACAGAAAGCTATTGTTTTTGCCCTAAAATATACTATGGGTCAGTTCAGTCCAGGGAAAACAAAATTATAAGCCCCTTCCGCCAATGTAATTCATTCTGCTCCTGAAAGGTATGGTCTCAACAAATATTCCTGGAACATCTTCCATATCAATTCTAACCCATTTTAACAAAGCAGTATTTTTGCCCAAATCCCAGAAGTTGTGAAATAAAAATCTGTCTTCAGTGTCACCTACCTTCTATCTTGCACTGCCCCCTACACTTACAGGGTAAGGGTCTAGCAAGAAAGTGTAATATATGGCTAAGTGTGTTGGCTTTGGAAACAGATATGGGTTATAATTCTCATCACGAACTGTGTGGACCTTAGACAAGGTACTTAAGCCTTTAATGCCTCAGTTTCCTCATTCACTGATTAAATATTTATTGAGCAACAATTATATGTCAGTCACTCTACTAGACACTGAAACTATACCAGTAAAACAAGACACGTGAAGTCCCTGCCATCCCAGGGCTCAAAATGAGAATACTAACACATATTTCAGGAGATTTTTTTAAAGAATTACATAGTGCTTCTTGGTGACAACTGCATATTAAATCCCCCAGGGAGCTTTAAAAAGAAATACTGATGTCCTATGGCCATCTACCTCCCAGAACCGGTTACTTCAGAATCTCTGCAGGGGAGATCTAGACACTGGTATTTCTTTAAAGCTCCTCAGGGGATTCTAATGTGCAGCCAGAGTGGAAAACCACCAGATTACATAAAGCCATGGCACAGAGTAAGAAGTTAATAAATTGTAGGATAACCTTTGTAAACTCATTGTTCTACAGGATGCAGACAAATTCAAAGAAACAGCATCCAACAGGAAAATAAAACAAACCTTTTACTGAGTCAAAAATACCAAAGAGGAAAGAGAGAGCAATAGGAGATGAGGTCAAAAAGGTCCCAGGATATGGTCAACTAATATTTAATAAGGGAGCCAAGAATACTCAATGAGGAAAAGACAGTCTCTTCAACAAATGATACTGGGAAAAATTATTCACACTTAAAAGAATGAGACTAGATCCCTATCTTATATCACTCACAAAAATTAACTCAAAATGGATTAAATACTTAAATTTAATACCTGAAAGCACAAAATTCCCAAAGGAAAGCATAGAGTAAAATCTACTTGACATTAGTCTTGGCAATGATTTTTCTGGATTTGACACCTAGAGCACAAGTAAGTCACAAAACAAAAACTAAACAGGTGGGTCTACATCAAACTAAGAAGATTCTGCACAGCAAAAGAAACAATCAACAAAATGAAAAGGCAACATACAGAATGAGAGAAAATATTTGCAAACCACACATCTCATAAGAGGTTAATATCCAAAATACATGAATCCATACACCCCAATAGAAAAAAAATCCAATTTAAAAATGGGCAATGTACCTGAATAGACATTTTTCCAAAGAAGATATTCAAACAACAAACAGGAACATGAAAAGATGCTAAGCATCACAAATCATCAGGGAAATGCAAATAAAACCACAATGAGATATCACCTCACAACTGTTAGGATGGCTATCAACAAAAAGACAAGAGATAACAAGCATTAGCAAGGCTGTGGAGAAAAGGGTAGTTTGTGCACTGCTGCTGGGAAGGTAAATTGATGCTCCACTATGGAAATCAGTATGGAAGTTCTCAAATAATTAAAAACAGAACTACTATATGATCCAGCAATTCCACTTCTGGGTATATACCCAAAAGAAACGAAATCACTATTGCAAAAAGATATCTGCACCTCCATGGTCCCTGCAGCATTATTTATTACAGCTAAGACATGGAAACAATCTAAGTGTCCATCAACAGTTGAATAGATAAAGAAAATGTGGCATATATATATATATATATATATATATATAGACACACACACACACACACACACACAATGGAATATTATTTGGCCATAAAAAAGAAGGAAGTCCAGCCATTTGCAACAATTTGGATGGACCTTGAGGGCATTATGCTAAGTGAAATAAGTCAGAGAAAGACAAGCACTGTGTGATCTCACTTATATGTGGAATCTAAAACAGCAGAACTCATAGAAACAGAGAACAGACTGGTGGTTGCCAGAGGTGGAGGGTTGGGGTGAGGGTTGGGGTGAAATGGCTGAAGGGGTCAAAAGGTACAAACTGCCAGTTATAAGATAAGTAAGCTCTGGGAATGTAATGTACACCATGGTGACTGGAGTTAACACTACTGGGTTGTATAGCTGAAAGTTGCTAAGACAGTAGATATGAAATGTTCTCATCATAAGAAAAAACAACGTAACTGTGAGGTGATGGATGTTAACTTCAGTCATTTTGCAATGTATACATACATCAAATCATCATGTTGTATCCCTTAAACTTATACAATGTTACATGTCAATTACATCTCAATAAAACTGGATGGGAGGCATAGGTCCCAGGATGGAGGTGGGGAGGGGGGTACGGACCCTGTAGGTGTCATGTGATCTGACACATTTTCATAGGATTTGCTCTGGTTGCTGTTCTGGAATACGCTGGAGGGAGCACAGGCAGAAGCCCATTGGCCATGAGGAAGCTAGTGCAGTGATCCAGGTAGGAGCTGATGGTGGCTTGAACCAGGGTGGTAGCAGGTGAGATGTGAGAATTAGTCAGATCAGGACACCTATTGAGGGGGAAACAGGAGAATGTGATGGTATGTTGGAATGTAAAGGTGTGAGAGGAGAGGAAGAGTCAAGGATAGCTCCACAGACTTTGGCTGAACAAACGGAAGAATTCAGTGGCCGTTAACTGAAAGGGCAAAGTCATGGTAACTGTTATAATTAGCAAATATGCTATTCCTGTATGAGGGAAAATAATCAGTAGACTAATTCTAATTCACACAAAGTGTTAGTGACTAAGTTTTTTCTTCCGTTTATTAACAAACATTTATTGTATCTACAAAGTGCTAGGCTTTGTGGTGGGTACTCGGAACCCTAAGATGTAATAACTTGACCCAAGGGATTTAAAGAGACAGAATGAAACCTGAATAGGGCCTTGCAGACATCAGAAGGAAACTGCCTTTTAGGAGATGTGCTTCGAGGCAAGGAATCCTGCTTGAATTTTCTAAAACCAATTAAGTAACCATTCTCTTACCAGCTGTGTGGTCTTGGGCACATTTAGATGTTCTGGACCATAGTTTTCTAATTAATCTAACAAGAGTAATGGACACGCAGTAATTATTGATTTTTTCTCTCCTAATACTTTAAATTGTAAATGGCCCCAAGTATAAAATTCAGGAGTATTCCTGCCTTGTTTGTCTATGAAGGAAATGACGGGAAATTCATTTTGACTCCCCAGATACACTATGTGGATGATTTGATACTTGCGTATTTCCCATTCTGAGATGGGAACTGAGTTCCTGCACCCCAGCTTGGTCCCTGGCCAGGGTGCTGCTCAGGGATTGTGCATCAAGGCCTTTGCAAAAGCAAAGACTCCCAACATTTGGGGCACTGAGGCCTGTGCCAGCCCTGGCTTTACACACTCACATGCAGAAAGAATATCTGCTGCCAGATCTCCTGTGTGAGACACGGCATAAGCTGAAGGAATGGTCCCCATTGTGTAGGGCAGTGGGCATGTTCGTTCCTAAGTGCCAAGTCCTCACGGAAGCCTGAATTCAGGAAGCAGCATTAAGCTGGAGTTGCCTGATTACCTCCTTCGCTCCGCAACCGGGAAGGGCACCCAGGTCCTGAGTATCCCCAGGGAACCTGTGTCTATTGCAGCTCACATGACAGCTGGGGGGTGGCACCCTCCACCTCCTGGCATACTCAGAGACTCACCTGAAAGCTGGGTGGAGACTGTGGTGGTCCATTTAAATAACACACTCCTCCCAGGGCCTAATAAGTGGTTGCCTCTAGGGAGGGGGACTGAGAGAATAGGGGCAAGTGTGGGATTCTCTCCTCCATTTAAACAATATTGAGCATCTGCTATGTGCCTGTAGCTGTTTTAGGACCTGGAGACACTGTTGTGAACAAAAAAAGGCAAAAATCTCCACCCTCATGGAGCTTTTTCTATTGGGGGCACAGACAATAGATAATATACATTTTTAAATGTCATAAAACTTAGTTATAAATGCTGAGCGATAAATGTCTATCACACAATATTGCAATTGTCTGTTTACCCATCTGTCTCTTTCACTAGAATGCAAGCAACCTGAGGACGGGTATCAAGCTTGGTCCTGACTCAAGGCTTTTGCACTTACTGTTCTCTCAGCCAGAACACTTGTCCCCACTCTGCACTTAGCTCTTTCCCTCACTGCATCAAAGTCTCTGCTAAAATGGAACTTCCACAGAGAAGCCTTCTCTGACCAGTCTCTCTAAAGGCACCTTCCATCCCAGGTCGGTAGCCTCTTCCCCAGCCTTATTTTTCTTTATAGCACTTACCACTCCTCTACACTACAGCACATATGTATTTGCTTACTGTCTATCTCCCTAGTGGAAAGTCTGTTCCAAGAGGGAAGGGGCTTTTTCTATCTGGCTTCTTCTGTACCCTGGCACCTACAGGGCAATTTGCTGACTGGCCGAATAAATGAGTGTTCTGTGTAACCCCGTGCCCAGCAGTGGACCCGTAAACGGTCCAGGGAGCATGTGTGTACACTTGCACGTGCACAAACAAAATGATGACCTGTGCAGGGCTACCACAGCCTAGGCCTGCAACGATCATTCGAGAAGGATGAGCGGCAGCAGGAAGGGTCTGCACCGCAGGGGTGAGGGTTGCAAGCACAGAGCATGGCGGGGAGGCTTCTGCTCTGACCCCCACGTGGAAGGGCGAGAATGAGAGGACAGGACAGCCTGGGCCTGCAAGCCTTTCTTGTTTTGTTTCCTGTGCCAGGACTCAGGGAGTACCGAGTCGGGATGGAGAACCAGACTGAACAGGGTATATTTGGGGATACGACACTGGATCTGAAACAAGTTGAATGCCTGCAGGAAGGGAAGAAACAGAGCTCACCAAACGAACATTGCTCTGGGCCTCCAGATTTCCTCTGGTTCAAATCTTATGCTCACTCATATTCAGAGCTCTGTCATTCACGCCCCTCTTGCCTTTCCTGCTCCTGATCTGAACATGGGCTTCAGGGTCCCCTAAGAGCTTCTCAGAGCAGAAACTCAAGAGGGCAAGACTTGAGCTGGAACTCACTCTGTAGAGCAGGGCTCTCCAAAGACTTTGTAGGAAGAACTACCATGAATTTTCTTGATCCTTTTGAAAAATAACACAGGCCCATTTGTACATATTTTCAAAAAAGCACAGAACAATTTTTTTCTAATCATTCATAGTCCACCACCCAGGAATACCGCTGTTAACATTTTGGTGTATTTCCTTCAAGTCTTTGTTTTTAGACAATTGGGATCATACTGAATATGTAATTTTCAATTCTGCTCTTTCACCTAATATTCTTCCACCAGCTTTTTCTCACACCATTGGAAATTCTTTGAAATCTTCATGGGAGAATCAATCATGTATTATCTCATCTTATTGTTGGAAGTTCACTTTCCTCAAAGCTGAGTGGTCTTGGGTTCCACACTGACTGAGAGAAGGGTCTGGGTGGAATGGAAGGTGCCAGGGCTGGCAGCCCCACCATCCACCTGGGCAACCTGGGCCTGTGACGGTGACGGATCAGGGAAATGGAGACACCATCTTGGACTCTTACCGTGTGGAGCTTCAAGATCTGCTAGATGATCTCGACCTACTGTTTGAAGACCCCACTAACAGGAGCAAAGGAACCAAAAACCAAGAGCGGTGGAAGAGGCGCTGTATGATGACAAAGGAAGACGGTGGGAGAGGAAGCCCTAAGCCCTTCATATCCTTACATATGCCAATTCGGTTATGAGATTTTAACTCTTCTACTACTGTGATGCGGTACACCAACTTCAACTTTGGAGGCATTTGTTGCATTTATGAGAATAAATTGGGACTGTGTGTGTCTCGGGAACACTTGGGTGCCACAGTGGACAACCACACGCAGCCATCCTAGTGCTGGAATGGTTGGCCCAAGTGGTCTAAAGGTCTTCTCTCCAGTCTCCATGGTTTGCTGGTCAACAGTAGTAATAACTCACACGCCATTTACACCATTTTGTTGTGTGGGTTTTTGTTGTTGTTTTGTGATGTATTGAAAGTTTGTTTTAGTTAAGCCTGCAGCTGTTTTTGCACAGCTTGGGAGCTAAGAATGATTTTTATATTTTTAAAGGGTTATTTAAAAAAGAAGACATATATATATATATCTCAAAGCATCCTGTTGCACACTTTAAATTTACAATTTTATATGTCAATTATACCTAAAAAAAACTGAAAAAAATAAATAAATAACATTTTTTTCAGCCAAAAAAAGAAGAACACAAGACAGAGATCATATGTGTCCCACAAAGCCTAAAATATTTACTATCTGGGTCTTTACAGAAAATGTTTTCTGACCCTCAAGCTAGGGGGATACATAAACTCCAAATTTCAGTGGCTTTGCACAATATAGGTTTTTTTCCTTGCTATGTAACAGTCCAATGCAAGTGTTGTTGGTTGACCTGAACACATAGTGATTCGGGGATCCAGGCTTCTTTTGGCTCCACCAGCCCCTAAACCTCAGTGTACTCTGCATCCAGTGGAATCCTGGAGACAACTACATTGGAAAATGTACATCTCTTCTTAAAACCCCAGCCTGGAAGTGATGCACACAGGCTCTCACTTTTATTGGCAAGAAGCCGTCACACATGAGACAAAAGGCCTGGGAAAGATAGCCTCTGTCTGGGCACCACCTCTCTGAACATTCCCCCTTTCACACCACATGGCAGAGCACAGGTCTCCCCGGTAAAGGCGGAAGAACATATGTTTGGTGAACAAATAGATTTCTCCACCAAGGTTCAATTATATATACACATAGGCTTTGTTAATTTTTAAAATAATGATGCAGTAATAATTTCAATGGATATTCCATTTTTTACCTGCAAGAAGTCTTTATCGGCAACGAATTGCTCTTGTAAGGCCAGGAAGGGGGCTGTAACTTTTTGCAACTCCGAGGAAATCAGACAAGTGTTAACTGTGTCAACACTGAAAAAAATCACAGAGCCAGAAGATGCCTCAACAATCTCTCTGATCTTCCTGCTGCTCCAAATAAGGTCACACCTATAGTTCTCACTCATGAAAGTCCCCTGGCCTTTCTAAATTATGAGAGTAGAAAATGAAAAAGAAAACCCCCCAAATTGTTTGGTGCAACTCTACTACTACTGCAGCTCTGCACAGCTCTTCTCTTACACAAATTACAATTATCCAAAGCGTTTGACTAATGCTTGGGTAAAACCACAGTGCCCAGCTTACTTCATGTCTTTTAGACTAAACAAGGTATGCTGTTCCAGAAGCAGATGATAACTGGAAAAACCTTTTACTCCCCAACAGCTATAGATCATGATACCTTCATACCTTGTGCAAATCTTCTTTCCCTACCTGTAATTGTGACTTAAACAGCTCTTTCCATGATAGGAGGGGATCACAAAAGGAAAGTCCCCTCTTTTCTTGATGAAGTAGGACGGCATAAGGGAGCTTGAAAATCTATTCAGTGTGGTATCAATGTAAGGAGGTACTACTGGGATTTTTTAAGTACGGGAGTTATGCGTTAGAAGTTTTTAGGTTGAAAAGATCAGATGCATTTGCATGTGACCTCAGGTGATTGCATTCTATGATAAAGATACAGGGGAGTGAACAAGCCTAGGAAACTATTACTATCCTGAGTACTGTACAACGACAGTCAATTCTTGTCTTGCAGGGCTTGAATTCAAAACACTCAGAGGCATCAGTCTAATTGGTAATGAGAGAGGAAAAAAGGAAACCAAGTCACAAGGAGAGCACGCTGAGTAGAGCAGGAGGCATTATGTCAGAGAATTTTAAGCCTGAGGGTCTGTGTTCTAGAACCACTGCCGGTCTGTTTCTGGAGCTGCTATAGTGTCTTGAGGGATTGAACAACACTGCACAGAAGACTGAAAACCATTCATGAATAACGGTGTTTTACAAATGGAAGGGTTTTCTTCTTATATTAATATGTTAATTTGAACCCTGTCATAATGTCCCCCTACTACTATTTTATTACAGTTGCTGTGATATTCACTTTTACTCACCTAGCCTTTTAATATGGCAAAGTCTTTAAAAGTTATTGATTTTTAAATTTTGTAATTGTGAAACAAATTACATGTCATGGGGGAAAATTAAAATTCTAGAAAAGGTCATAAAGAGGAAAACAAAACTCTACAGACCCACCCACTACCCTACCGCCCCTCATCTTTGTTCCCCAGAGGCAATCACTGCCATCAACTTCTTGGGAAGCCTGTCAGAAATGTCATCTGTGTACTGATGTTCATTTTAACTTTATTTCCCCAAGATAAAACTATGGTTTTGACAGTCCCAGGATGTCCTGGTGACCTCCTCCCTTCCCCATGCTTTTAGCCAATAGGCATAATCTGAAGGCACCAACTCTCCCAGAACAGCATCTGTCACCATGTTGGCCTTAGGTAAAATTGTAATGTGAACCAGCTGTCTTGGAAACTCTTCTTCATTCCTCTCTCCCCTCTGAATGTCCCATCATTTCTCAGGACAACCTGTGCCCTTGTGCGGCCCATGACCATGCCTCACCCAGACCTCTCCTGCTCAAGTAATGACTCATGCTTAAAAAACTATCCTGTACTCTATACCCCATCAAATCTTTCAGTGAGATTTATCAGTGAATACTAGATGGTATTAATTCTAAAGGATCTTTTTGTTTTAGAAAAAAATAACATAATTGACTCAGAAGAAGAAATCTGTAACAGTGGAATTTACCATTAATAGCCCTCAAATATTTGTTGAATGGCTTCAAGGTCCCAGGTATGGAGCTAAGGGGTAGAAACTTGTAGATTGGAGGGAACCAATATCTACTATGAACAGATTCCTGGGCTTATTTCAGAAGGGCACAGCATGACTAAAATGATTGCTGAGGAGTGTGGGAAAGAGAAGACAATCCAAAATAATAGTAACAGGCTCATGAGTCGAAACTCATGGCTTCTCTTTGTTTTTAGTTCCTATCTTGTGGAAGATTGTGCTGTTTTCACTCTGTCACAGAACAGATGGAACCATGATTTATGACTCACAGTTTATGAAGCTAATTTAATATTCTACCACACTTCATGCTCTATCACGTTTCCCACATTTGCAGTATTTTTTCTTCTGAGACATTTGTTACAAAAGGAACACTGGGATGTTGGGAGGGGAGAAGAGGGAGGCACCATAAAATAGGGGAACTAGTGACATTGTAGGGGGCATTCATGCATCCAACAAATGTTTGGTGAGCCCTTTCATATGCCAGGCACTGCTCCAGTGACTAAAAATCCTATCAATGAGTCAGAAAGGTCTTTGCTCTGTGAAGGAGAAAAATAACGAACAAGTAAATAAGTTAACAAATAGCAGGGTCATCTCATAGAAATGCTTTGAAGAAAATAAAATAGGGTAATGTTATAAAGAGTGACTGAAGTTGGACAACATTAAATAGGGTGGTCAAGGAATGTCTGTCACAGGAGGTGCCATTAGGAGACGCCCAAATGACAAGAAGGAATTAGTTCTTCAGAAGTCACAAGAAGTGTATTCCAAGAAGAAGAAACAGAAAGCACATAGGCTGCGAAGAAGTTTGGAGTGCACAAGATACAGAAACAAGGTCAGTGTGGTTACATTCACCAACCTATGCATAGCTCCCTCCTGCCCCTACTCTCCATCCAGCCATTGATGTGGATGCCATGGGGGCCATGGGCCAGGATGGTGGCTTTATGTTGTTTTGTACATCAAATAAAATACTTCCTGGCTCTAATTAGAAGATTTAGTGTAGCTCTGGTAGAATTCTATTTCCCACTTCACATGACAGTTCACAAGAAGTCAACTAGCAGTGTGATTCCAAAAGAATGCCAACCTTGCAGCCTGGGGAAAGAATCCAAACATGAATGGCAGAAGATCTGCAGTGGGTGGTGGTGTTGATTTTCCTCTCATTAAACTTGTTTGTAGGGAAAAGTCAAAATTGTTTTCTAGGTAAATCTGATTAAATAATCACAGTAAAGGTGATTATGTTCATGGCAACACACTTTGTAAACTTTTATTCCAGTGTCTGTATGAAGCAATAAACTATATGGGTCATAGTGAATGATCGTCATCAATACTCTCCACAATTCCTTTATCTACAATTGTGAGAATTTTTTAAATCTTTGAAAATTGAATATTTTTCATAATTCACTTCGCAGCAATGCCTGCCTGACCTGAAATGATGTGAGGTTACTTACAATCTTTATCGCAATCAGTGTCAATATTCATATATATCCACCTAGTGGCAAAAATATTTAAATGCTTTATTAAAAGATACTGCCCCAGTACCTGCTGGGGGTATTTATATTATAAACCTACCATTTTACTTATATAAAGTCTGAAAAATTATGAATTCTGAAAAGTACTGACACAAGGTTTACAAGAGCAAACTTGCACTCATGAATCCCCAATTATTTTTATAATTTTAATCTTAATACAAACACCCTGAAAAGGTCTGCTAGTATGCTAATGAGTAAATGGTGAAGAGAAAAAAATGCCTGGCTGTCCAGTAGCTGTACAAGAAAGAACCACAATAAGGTATAGAATATTCATGACAACATACTGTGAACTCTTATCCCCAGGGTCTGTGTGAAGCTATTTGTGTCCTAGGTGTGTCCTAGTAACCGTTGTATCCCCAGCACATAGCATAGTAACTGGCACGTAGTAGACACTCAGTAAATGTTTATTAAACAGCTACTCTGCTCTTAATAACTTGGCCTCACTGCTACCCACCATGCTTGCTATCTCAAATGAAAACTACGCATCAAATCGTGATGCTGTTTCTTCTGAGTTCTCTGCCAAGCCAAGGTCGGGATGCCCGTCAAACAGATGTTTGCCATTCCTGAGACTCGCATGACTCTCTGATGGCAAGAAGAAGCAGTTTACTGCCAAAGCCCAATTTATATTTTGGGGGAATCTGCTAGTTCCTTTTTTTAATTAAAAAAAAATGCTCAATTTAAAAGAGCCCCGTGACTCTCTGATCCAAAGAAACACTTTGAATCATTAACAATCTCCACCAGCAACTTTAATGAATCTGAATCTGTTTTCAAACTCTTTCTACTCAGATCTTAACCCTTTTCGCCCAGCCTCCCACAGTCTCCACCAAGACTTTTATCAGTACGTATCAATCAAGAGTATCCATTCCAGGGCTTCCCTGGTGGCGCAGTGGTTAAGAGTCTGCCTGCCATTGCAGGTGAGACGGGTTTAAGCCCTGGTCTGGGAAGATCCCACATACCATGGAGCAACTAAGCCCGTGCGCCGCAACTACCGAGCCTGCGCTCTAGAGCCCGTGAGCCACAACTCCTGAGCCTGCGAGCCACAACTCCTGAAGCCCACATGCCTAGAGCCCGTGCTCCGCAACAAGAGAAGCCACCGCAATGAGAAGCCCAGGCACCGCAACGAAGAGTAGCCCCCGCTCGCCGCAACTAGAGAAAGCCCATGCAGCAATGAAGAACCAAAGCAGATAAAAATAAATAAATAAAATTAATTAATTAAAAAAAAGAGTATCCATTCCATTATCATGCTTGTTCTTCTACTGACTCAGCCAAATGAGCGTCAGCAGAACCCACAGTCTTCCCAGCTGCCGTGGCTGCGGCTGCTTCCCCTCCTGCCCCAGCCCCCAGCAGGCTGTCCTTTACTTCTTAGAGCTGAGGAACCGCGAGCTCCGCCACTGGTAAAACAAGTATAGGATCTCTCTTCGTAAGGCAAGATAAAGAAGGTGTTATACACTGGCATGCCAGGGGAGTTGGACAGGCCACCCTGCTTCCTGAAGCTACAGTCTATGTGAGAAGCAGCTGGAATGGGAGCCAAGACTGGACACTGGGACTGAAAGATGAGAGGCAGCAATATGGTGGAAGGCCATGCCGTGTGCAGGAATGAATAAACATAAGGAAAAGAGACCACTGAGTAGGATGTTGAATTATACCTTTGGTCCCAGACTGCTCCCAGAAATCCCAGGCCTATCTGCAAGTCTGATGTATCCCAACAGGACACATCATCAACCAATGGGTCCAGAATCTGGGAGAGAGGGATGTGATGGTTAAAATGCAAAAAAAAATCCACCGTCAACAATGAACAAACACACAGCACAAGACCTCATCATTTCCATCATTTTACCATCAACCAAATAATACCGGTTTGGGCAATCCTTGGCTTGCTTTTATTTTCCAGCAATATCCCAACAACTTGGGCCACTTTAAAACAACCACCTGCACTTGACTGAGACTTAGTAACAATACTGAGGTCACTATGGCCTCAGCTCTAGGCAGAGAGATGATCAACTCCAGGGAGGGTCCCTGCCACCACCCAAGTGCCTCCCCAGAAGGAGACCTGAATATAGAGAGAGAAGGCTGCATTTCCCTCTAATCTAAAAACTCAGACTTAAGATAAAGACCATGCTCTGTTCTGGACCTGGACATGTCGATGTCTTAATCCATCCTGCAGAACAAGCATGCCCCTCCCTTCTATTCAGGAATTCGAAGACTAAAGCGTTCTTGGGTCTCCACCTACTGCATTTGGAATTATAAGGGGAGAGGGACCACCTCCTGGCATTCCTGGAAAATCTGCCCAGCCTATCTTCACAGCTCCATTTAAACCCTCCTGTGTCCTGGAAGAAAGGCAACGAAACCACTCTCCAGGGCTTGTGCACCAGAGACAAAGGCCAGCTGAGATGAGCATCTGCTTTCACTATTTCTGCTGCTCTGGGGGCAGGGGATTGGATGGTCTCAAGAGATGCTTTCCCTGCCTAGAATTCCAGAGAAGACCGGACTAAATTAGAACTTGGCTTCTTCGTTAGACACTTAGCCAATTGGTCACTTTCTTGGTGCCTCAGCCCATACCCAAGACCCAACTGCAGCCAGCACTGACCAGTGAGTGCCCTGAGTTGCCAGGGTGGAAAGGAATGTGTGGAGTAAACCACGCAACACACTCTCACTACTAGGGGAAAATGTGCTCCCAGAAAATCAGTGGAGAGCAGCAGTTTGGTAGAATTTTTTTTTCTGAAAAATTATTCATTCAACAAGTGTTTTCTCACACACTATGCTGGGCCATAGAGATGGAGTGTTGAACTTGACAGTGGTCCCTGCCTTCACCTAAGCTTACTATTTAAGCACAGGTTTGAGATCCAACTGATCTGACTTCTAATCCAGTTGCTTAGCTTTGCAGGGCCTCCTCAGGACAATAAAATTACCACAAAGGGTTATAATGAGGGTTAAATGAGATCATCCATGTGAAGTATTTGGCCCGCTGCCTAGCACTGAGTAAATGGTAGCTATCAGTGATTATTATTCCATAAAGGCCTCAATCAGCCAGCCTCTAGGTCATAGGAGGCACGCTGGAAACTGAGCAACAGAGGCCAGAATGCCCTCATCTGTGTATAAAGGGCCTTGAGCTGATAACCAGGCCCAGCATGCAAAAGGACTACATCTGGTTCCAGGCAGCACAGCCCCAGAGCTCTCAGCGGAAGCTCAGCAGCCTCAGTACAAACCGGGGAAGAACCCAGCCACCACCATTGTTGGCAGACCATTGCTCCAGGCAGCAATAAAGGTTCCCAGAGGCCTTTTGTCAATTGTCCCCTGAACAGAACATAAACATCTCCACGGCTGCCATTCAGTGGACATCCTGTTTACATGGTGAGTGGGGATCTTGGTTGTGTTCCCTCTTCTCTTTTTAAAGACTCTAATTATGTTTACCCAAGGCCAGCAGTAGGTGCCAGGAGGGCTGTGAGTTTATTTCCCTGGCTAACACAGCAGACGGCTGGCGGCAGCCCCACTGACCCCTGCATCCCAGGCAGGGAGCCAGCCCTATGCACACACCACACTCTCCCTACAAAGACAGCTATTCTCAATGAGCTGTTTTCTTTCCGTGCACACTGGGATGCTCTGGATGATGGTCTAGCAAATGCCAAACTATGTTGGCTCTATGCACTTACCGGATAACTGGATAATTAAGGGAGGGAAGGAAAGTGTACAGAGCTCTGAAGAAGGCCGCCTGTGCTCCATGCAGTGCACTGCATGCATTTCACATACATTGCTTTGGTTGACCCTGTACATTCCAAAGAGCTATATATCTTTACCTGATTTTTACAGATGAGGAAATTAAAGCACAGATTAAGTCACTTGCATGAGGTCACTCTGCTAGTAATGGTAGAATTGGAATTTAAACCAGATTCATCAAGCTCTCTAGTTCATGTTGTTTCTACTCCAGGAAAAAACATGAATTTTAGAATACTTAGAGTCTTTTACAGAAGCCCAAACAAGTTGTTTTGACCCAGCAATTCCTAGGCTTTTTCATCCTTTTCCCACCCACTGTAACCAGGGTAACATATTTTCAGACATTGATCAAGTGCATTTTAAATAGAGTTGCATGTTTACTGCAGCGGTGTAAGCTGCTTACAGAACAACCTTCCTGCTAACTACTATAAACGCTGGACAAAATATAAAAAATAACTCCTGAGGATTTCGGAAAGTAAACAACAGCAAACAGTTTGTGGAGGGAGATGGAATTTGAAATTTGGAGAAGTGATCGGCATGGAAGTCAGTTTCTTAGTTTTTGTTCAGTTGGTTTGGTTAATCAAATAGAACCCAGAGAAGAGGCCAGAGAGAAATGGCAGAGGTATGAGTAAATGTTTAACTCTGCTTATGACACATTTTCTCATAAGAATTCCTGTGGCCCCTCTCAACTCGGGTACATCCTACTCCCTGTTGAGAGAGAGTACTCTATTTCTCTAACTTCCTCTTGGAGTATTTTAGGCAGCCTCTCAGACAGCCTCCAGCGATCCCTGCCTCCTGGTACCCACCTCTTGTGTAACCTCCCCACCCCCTTGAGTATGGGCTAGATGTGGTGACTCACTTCTAATGAACAGAATAGAGAGAAGTGACAGGATGTCACTTCCAAGATTAGGTTATAAAAGATCACAGCTTCTGTTGTGGCCTCTCTCTCTCTCTCTCTCTCTCTGTCTCTCTCTCTCTCTTTCATCCCTCACTCTGGGGGAAACAGACGACCACGTTGTGAACAGCCCTGTGGAGCCCATAGGTTATGGGACTGATGTGTCTGGCCAGTGAAAACCTGAGGCCTGCCAACAGCCACGTGAATGAGCTTGAAAGTGAATCCTACCTTGAGATGACTCCAGCCCTGGCCGGTACCTTGATTGTAGCTTTATAAGGGATGGTAAGTCAGAGGCACCCAGCTAAGCCACACCATTCAGATTCCCAATCCACAGGAGCTGTAAGATAATAAACGCTTGTTGTTTTAAACTGCTGAATATGGGGGTAATTTGTTACCCAGCAGTGGATAACCAATACACAGGGTAAAGACAGATTCTAAGGGGAAAGGGGAGATGGTGTGGAAGAGGAGCACAGGTCACCAAGGCAGCCTCCTGACACTGCCGTCTAGTCCCTGTAGACCCCTGGTGGACTGACTGCACCTCATGTACAGCTTTAGAAATCTATCAAATAAAGACTTAAAAGGTATCTGCAATAGTGTCCTGTGACTACTGTAACATATTATCTCCAACATGGTAGGTTAAAACAACATAAATTTATCCTCTCACAGCCCTGGAGGTGCAGAAGTCCAAGGTCAAGGTATCAGCAGGCTCACACTCCCTCTGGATGCCCCAGGGGAGATTCCCTTCCTTACCTCTTTCAGCTTCTGGAGGCTCCAGGTGTCCTTGGCTGGGACTGTATCACTCCAGTCTCTTCTTGTCTTCACCTGGCTGCCTTCTCTTCTCTGTTTCCACTCTGTGTGTCTCTTTTAAGAACATTTGTCATTGGCTTTAGGGCCCATCCAGATAATCCAGGATGATCTCATCTTGGGATCTTCACTTCATTACTTTTGCAAAGACCCTTTTTCCAAAACAAACAAAAAAAAATCACATTCACAAATTCCCGGATGTGAGCATATCTTTTGCGGGGGCTACCATTCAACCCACTATGGTATCCTTAAATGCTATGTGGGGGTTTGGGATATATATATTATTTTTCATAAGTAATATTTTCCTATACATCTTATTCTATATCTTACTATTTTCACTTAACACTATGTTTTTGTGTTTTAATAATGCCCTTAGGTACCTAGTTTATATTCCACAGTAAGCTTCCCCATGTTTTACTTATTCAGTCTCCTAGTGATAGGTATCTAAGTTCTTGGCCTCCACCTGTCTGCTACCACACACATGCAGCAGTGGACATCATTGTTCATGTCCCCTTATGATGCAACTGTTTCTCTGGTCCATAAGCCCAGGAGTGGTTTGGCTAGATCCTCAGTGTCTGTAAGTATTGCCAGACAGTGGCTGTACCAGTTACTCTCACATGCACAAGGGTTCTTTTTTTATCAAATTCTTGCCTGTATTTGAAGTCATTCAATTTTATAATATTTGCCACTCTGATGTCTGTAAAGTGTTATCTCACTATCACTTTAGTTATGTTTTGTACAATGACTAGTGAGATAGAACACTATCAGTCTCTTACATTTTTCAGTATCTATATCTTTACCAATCAGATGCTTTAGCACACTCTCACCTCCCTGCCAATGAAATGGTATTGTTCATTTTTGTTCTAGATTATAATGGACGTGACCTTGTTGCCTTCTCTCTTTGTTCCCCTTATTTAGACAGGAATTAACCTTTCTAGTTTATTTACATGCCCTTAGCTCCCAGGCCAGATATTTGTCTTCAGCTCCTAGTCTCACACTTACTCTTCTATATTCTTTTCTGGAGGAAGGGCAAGCAAAAGGCTCTACATTTCCCAGACTTCCTTGCTGGCCAAATCCTAGTTAGGTTCTGCCAATGGGAGGCACCTGCACCTGATCAGCAGGTAGAAAGATGATCAGAGCCATTCTGTTTCTGATAGCACCTCAGCTTCAACAGTGGTGGCTCCTGCCCAGTGTCAGCCCCATGCTTCCAGCAGCACTGGCAGTGCAGCTCCAGGAGCAGCCAGAGCAAGTGTGGGCTCAGAGGCTCCAGCCCAGGTGCAATAGCAGCTCCCTGAGCTCTGAGTAGACCACCCTTTCCCTTTTGCTCCTCCGAGTCTTTCAACATCTTTGTAGTCAACTCCCCACATTAAATCCCTCTCAGCTTGAAACATCTAAAATGATTTGTTCCCTGACTGACTGATACACTTCCCATACTCTTAGCATCCTGCTGGAATGGTTTTTCATCTTCCAGTAGCATTTCGAAGCTTGTCTTTATAAGGTAAACATTCTCAGACTCTGTATAACTAAGAATATCTTCATGTAACCCTTTGCATTTCAGTGATAATTTAGCTGGGTATAAAACCTCAGGAACAATGTACTAGTGCTTTGAGACTATTACTCCACTGTCTCCTTGAATTGAGTGTTGCTGTTGAGAAGTGTGATGGCAGTTTATTCTTGTTCCTTTCGAAGTCATCTGCTCTTTCTCTCAAGAATCTTCTAGAATTTCTTGTCTTCTATGTTTTTAAATGTCTTTATAATGTGGCTTGTGTTGATTTTCCCTTATCTCTATTGTACGATTTTTCCTTATCTCTACTTAAAACCCTTTCAATCTAAAGTCTTTTATCCATATTTCTATACAGATAGTTATTAATTCTTGAAATATTTTTTCACTACTTTCTCTTTCTTTCCCATTCTAGGATCCCTATCATATTGGCACTTCTCTCTTTCTCTTAACTTTTCTTTTATCCAATCTTTCTCCTTATTGTCTGTTTCTGATGCCTAAGGGCTTGGTCTTCTAGCTCACTGATTAGTTCATCCAAGGTTTTCATTCTACTATTCAGTCCCTCTGAGTTCTTCATCTATTGTCTTCATCTTACCCAGTATCTCTGGTAGGATCTTCTTTAGGACTGCTCATTTCTTTTTTCCATTTCTGATATTTTTTCCTTTGAGGATATTTATTTTGTGTATTTTATATTCTTGTGCTCTGACCCATTAATTCTAACTTCCTTTGTTATAAGTTGTTCAACTTGTTATCTTTCTTTTACAGCAGCCAAGCTCCTCCAATCTCTCCTTATTTTCCCCCAATGAATTCAGCATATCAGCTCTCTTGGCTAGCAATGTGGCACCAGATGGAGGGGCTAATCAAAGTCATCCAGGTCTTATATTGATTCTTTCCTGAGAGTTTAGAAAGGGGCAGAGAGGAGTGAGACCACTGCTTCTTGGCTATTTCAAACTCCACCACCACTACCACACACAACTACATGCATCCTCAGCCAGGAGGTCCTGCCCTCCAAGAACCTCCCTCTCCTTCCACCTGGGGTACTGCAGTACTTGGAGAGCTGCACCTCTCACTTGAAACCACATAGCCCAACTGGTAGGGGCAGTGGGACAAAGGAAGAGAGAATTCTCAGGAGCCAGACTTCCCACCCACCATTGGTATTAGTAGCTGGGCTTTAGGTTTCCCATAGCCTCAAGCTAAGGAAAAGTTATTGTCACTTTGTTCCTGCCCCCACAGTGTCTCCAGGGCAGGCAATGACCAGATTCCAATTTATTTACCTTCCAATTTATCCCAAAATACCACTTTCATGATGACGTTTCCATGCTCAAATACCTTCAATGACTCTCCATTTTCCATTGGATTTTTTTTTAAGTCCACATAAAAAGCCTTCTCTAATCTGCTCTTTTTTCTCAATACTTTCCTCAATTTGGCATCCTCAGATTTACTTTGTTGTCCCATCTTTAATCCTAGATAACCATCACAGCATAATTTCTTATTCCTAGCAGAGGCAGAAAAATATACCTCTTAATTGATTGTGCTAGCCCATACGCTAATGGCAGTAAGAAGTAGCAAAATCATTGTTCTTGGTTTAGAAAAAGAAAAAAGTTTCTTGTCATGTGCAAAGAGAGGACACAATCTACCATCACCAGGACATGTTAAGGATTTTCACAATGTTGGAGAAAGGTTTGCAATAAAGTGAGCCAAACTCATTTATTTGATCTCTCTTCTGATCAAAGTTTCATGTTTTCAAGATCTCTTAGCAGTGTGCAGCTAGGGAACAGACTTATGGAAATTGACCTCATGATATTGATCTCATTAGCATTTTTTTTTCTTTTTTTTTGCTGTACGCGGGCCTCTCACTGTTGTGGCCTCTCCCATTGCGGAGCACAGGCTCCGGACGCGCAGGCTCAGCGGCCATGGCTCACGGGACCAGCCGCTCCACGGCATGTGGGATCTTCCCGGACCAGGGCACTAACCCGTGTCCCCTACATCGGCAGGCGGACTCCCAATCACTGTGCCACCAGGGAAGCCCTCATTAGCAATACTTTAACAAACAGGAGCTAACTTGTGAGAAAAGCAAAGGCACCAAAAGATGATGTAACGCATCTAAGGACTCTGATCAAATAGCTTAGCTTATTCACCTCAGGACCAATGCAGCAGTTCACAGTTATGATCCCCTATCCTCAGCCATAAAAATGTGTCCATTCAGTGAGAAGTAAAATGGGTCTTTAAATAAAGACTGAAGATAAACTTGTGCATCACAAACAAAATACATGCCTGCTTCCAAAAGGAGAAGTAATCAAAACCCTCCAGGCAGTTGGACTAGATTTCTTTTGATGTTCCCACCACTTGCCTTGGTAACTCAACTCATTTCTATGTCAGCTTGCCCAAGGGGCTTGGAGAACATAAGAGTTGCCAACCAACTCTGACTTTTTAAAGGTCTGTCTGTGTCTGTAAAATAATGGTACTTATGTGTACTTAGGAGGAAATACCAAACTAACAAGGAAGACCACAAATCCACAAAATTTTAATTTCTACCCTTGGTAGAAGTTAACCTCCACATTCATGTTTTGGTATTACGGATTTTCGTGACGACTTTAAAGCTTGCCATGGTATTTGTGGTAATTTCATTACAAACCGCATCTTCATCTTTTCATTTCTTTCCTATTTATAATCGTACCACTGTAATTAAAAGGTATTACTACTACACGCTATCCTAGCTAAAAACTTGGCCTGCCAGACTGACAATATTTAAGACATTTCTCTGGCTTCATTTCTTTTCTCCATTTTGGAAGAAGCGTGGGGAGAAAAGAGAGGCAGTGGAGACTTTGGTCATTATAACCTCAAATCCTTTCATCAACTCCTCTTTGTTCCTTAAAAAAAAAAATTAAGATTTTTTCCAAACAGTCCCCCCACCAAATGAAATGTTTTGATATAATAGTTTCCATTTCAGCTTCTCACCACATCTGAAGTGACATTCATTCAGCCTCTCTAAGAGCATGCAAAGGACTTCAAGGATTGTTGAGACTTAAATTGAATTCTGTCTTCCAGTGGGGGTGCCAGCAGCCTCTGCCCCCATTGCTCAAAGGGTCCTGGAGGCCGAACACCATGGTTGAGGTGCCTCTTATCTTTCCCATTCAGCACAGAACAGGTACTTCTGTGTAAATACCTTTCCTTGTTCCAACGAGGTATCCCTCACAAGTCCAGGAAAATAATTTAGCAGCAAGGAAACTGAGCAGAAATCTAAGGTGAAGCCTCAGCTGAAAAAAAGGTGGAGCAAGCTGATAATTAACCACATTCTTAGTATCTTCAAAGAAGGTTGAAGCTGGAGAGCCAAACAGAGTCATTGCCCTCAAGGCAATGAGTTCACCAACTAGCTGGAAGAAGGATGCACATCTGCTGGGTTTTCGCCAGCCGACTATCCATCTTTCCATTAGAGAACTGATGCTCTCCCAGCCAGGTCACCCTGATGGGACTACTAATCACTGTATGCCACCTACTTGCAGGGCAAACACACAGAACCAGGTCAACAAAATCACTTAGGGTAAAAAGTTTCAGAGCAATCTGTCACTGTTTTTATCATTAGTGCTATAAATGTGGCCTCACATTGGGCCCATATTATCAGACTCCCCCTTCTCTCATGAAAGGCTCTTCTTGGGACCCTTTGGGATATTTTCTTGGTGATGGACCTTCACTGGAACCATCTCAATCCACTGGAAGTTTGAATCTCAAAAAAGTAGGGGTCAAAATCTTGATCGCGTCTCTCCTGAAAAGATCCTGGGTTCCTCTCCACACTTGTCCTCTGTCAAACCACAAGGAAAGGTCCCCATCCCTGAAGCTCTTCCTCTGGAGGAAGGGGTAACAATCTGCCTTAGATGTAGAGTGACTCCTCACAAAGGTAACAAAATCTGCTCCAAAACGACTTACTGTCTGGTCCTCAACCAGTGCCTCACTACCTTAGCTCCACATTGGCATCACTTGAGTGGTTCTTAGAACCTCTTGTTGCCCAGGCCACACCCACACCCAAGTGGGGATGAGACCCAGGCATGAGGGTTTGTTAAAGCTCCCAAATGATCCCAGTGTGCAGCTGTATTGTACATAAGAGGCTCCTGGCTACTTGAAATAGCGAAGTTCTCTCTTTCTCTTTCATTTAACTGATGTTCCCCACTACACAATAAGAATATTAACACATTGTCATATTTACTGCATATACTCATCTCAGTTTGCTGTTTGTCTTTATGATTTTGCCAGATACACACACACATACAGACACAGAGGTGTATATGTAGATATAACATGCGCACACACACATATATATATACACGTGTATATATACACGTGTATATAATATATATACATATGTGTATATATGTGTTATATATCCCACAAATACATATGCTTAATAGCGTCAGGGAGTGAGCAGAATTGCAAGGTGACAGAGCTCATAGCAGCAGGTGCATTATGACAGTGATACTATGGCTCTTAATTAGAGTGTGAGTTCATTCACAGAAGTCCTGGTTTATTTAGTGTTAACTCTGTGCCATACACTATACCAAGTCCTGGGAACTCAGTAGTTACTAAAATCACACCCAATTCCTGCACTGATGGAGCTTAGAGGAAGAGAGTAGACCCTAACCAAACAATCACATGGATGAATACTATGTACACTCCAGGCCTGTGCTCTGGAGGAAAGGAACATGAATTTAAGAGGATGCAACAAGGCACCTAGCAACTTGGGGGGTGGACCAGACCTCTCTGAGATTGTTCCAAGGACATCCCTTACTCACATGTTCGCTTTTCTACAGCAAAGCAATTTAGAGTCGTCCATCGTATGAAAAGAGGCTCTTTTTTCTCAGAGAAACTCTAAGCTCCAAGATAGACTTCTGGAATACCATGTTTTTGGCACAGCTCTTAACACTATGCATTATACTAGGACAGGCCTAATCACCAGCAAGCCTTAGAGATGCATTCCATATTGGTCCCTAAGGAACTTACCTGTGGTTTAGTCAACCACAGAGCCATCCACTTTGTAAATTGTCCACAGAGAGTCGTAGAGAAAAATCTCCCCATCCTGACAATCTTTTCTTTGTTCCCCAGAATTCCACGATTAAAACCAAACAAAAACAGGGACTTCCCTGGTGGCACAGTGGTTAAGAATCTGCCTGCCAATGCGTGGGACACGGGTTTGAGCCCTGGTCGGGGAAGATCCCACACTCCACGGAGCAGCTAAGCCTGTGCGCCACAACTACTGAGCCCGCACGCCTAGAGCCCGTGCTCCGCAACAAGAGAAGCCACCGCAATGAGAAGCCTGCGCACCGCAACGAAGAGTAGCCTCCACTTGCAGCAGCTAGGGAAAGCCTGCGCGCAGCAACAAACACCCAACACGGCCAAAAAAAAAAAACAAATAAATAAATAAAATTAAAAACAAAAACAAAAAAAAACCTATATACACTAGAGAGAATTGGTGATTTTTTTTTTTTTTTTTTTTTTTTTTTTTTTTTTTTTTTTTTTTTTTTTGCTGTACGCGGGCCTCTCGCTGTTGTGGCCTCCCCCATTGCGGAGCACAGGCTCCGGACGCACAGGCCCAGCCTCTCCGCGGCATGTGGGATCTTCCCAGACCAGGGCACGAACCCGTATCCCCTGCATTGGCAGGCGGACTCTCAACCACTGCGCCACCAGGGAAGCCCGAGAATTGGTGATTTTTAAAGAAAGTTGTCAAACCGAGGTGTACTCTGAGTCAGATCCTCATTCAATTTCACATTCATTTATCACCTACTGCCGACCAAGCCCTGCTCTGTGCTGAGAATATCTGTAGATGTAAAGCCTTTCAAGATTTATGCTGTTCCTTCCTATAGGAGGGCACATTTTTATTTTTAATGCCTACCCCCACCCACTCCAGGAGTCACACAGGGACTAGCATTCAGTAGGCATTTTTCATGTGGAATAAATGAGAACCATCAGGATACCTGGCTATCCAGATGTCCTCTGATGGGGTTAGAATCAGGATGAGGTTGCTTTAGGGCTCATGTCCTTGGGATTCCTTGGTGGGGATGGGAGTGGGGTGGTATGTGTGTGTACCCACTCCTTTTCACTCCTTAAGGAATTTTTAAGTCTCCAAGCCAACAAATTTTTCCCCAGGGAATAAACACTGAAATCTCTTGGTCTAGTCATAGGGTGGGGCTTTGGAAAAATTAGAGAGAGAACTCAGAGCCCCTAATTGTTCTTAGTAATTCTCAGTGGTCTCTGCACTCTGCCCTCAAAGATCTTCTTTGAGGAGTTATGATTTTATAATCTGACCATGAAAGGTTGTAAATGAGATTGTGTCATGATGCTACATATCCACCCAGAAGTGATGAGACCAGGGCTATCGGGAAATATGCATGAGATTAACACCCAAATGCTCACAGAGGAGTCTTGTAGAATTTGTATTCAGTCGCAGTGACAGAAAAAATAGGTTTTACATTTGCACACACACATTCTCACAAGACTAGTTGGTGTCTCAAACCTTATGGAGACAAGGAAACCAGGTGATACTTGAATTGTAAGGCCTGGGATTCTCGTGCTGCCTCCAGGTGGCCAACAGGGACTTGGATGTAAAGCAACTGTCAGACTGAAAGGATGTCTTCTACTGATTCAGTTCACCCCCAAATTACTCAGGTGGGTTGTTTTTAATAACTACAGTGCTGAAATGACACTGAGAAAACAACTGTACCCACTGTAGGCTGATGGTCTCATCTTGGCAGTCACAGCTATTCCTTACCAAATCAGAGGAATCTCCATTTTTCCCATCTATTTACTATTTAGCTTGGACTTGTCAGATAGGTATGGTGTCCAATGTTTACTTCTTTTCTTGCCTTTTTAAAATCCTTTCTTTTCTAGAACTTGATAAATTTCATTCTCTTCCCCTTTAAAATTGCTTTGGGGTTCATTTTGGTTGGTGTGTGAAAGAAAGAAAGAGAGAGAGAGAACACTGACTCTCTGAGAACATTCAACCCAGTGTCACTGAGGCTGAGTAGATCCCTGGGACTGGCCGACTGGCATGTAGGTTCTGAGTTGACTCCAAGTTCAAGAAGCACCTGTGTTAGGCCAGAGGGAGGCACGTTCTCCCAAGGAGACTGCTGTGTGCTGGGGTGCATGGGAAGGGACAACACAGGAGTGGGATTGGGTTAGAAAGTCCTTTGTGATGTCCACTTATCCTTTAAGAAAACTCCACTAGTGTCACTCAGAAGGATTTTTCTTAACCGTTTTGAAATCAGAGAACTTCAATGATACTTTCTTTAAAACAAAAAAGTTTTCTCGGGCTTCCCTGGTGGCGCAGTGGTTGAGAGTCCGCCTGCCGATGCAGGGGACACGGGTTCGTGCCCCTGTCTGGGAAGATCCCACATGCCGTGGAGCGGCTGGGCCCGTGAGCCATGACCACTGAGCCTGCGCGTCCGGAGCCTGTGCTCCACAACGGGAGATACCACAACAGTGAGAGGCCCGCATACAGCAAAAAAAAAATAAAAAATAAAAAATAAAGTTTTCTCCACCCCTGTTCCCATCCACATACACAAACCTAAAGCAAGAATTACGGTGTAAACACACACACACACACACACACACACACACTTTAATAAGATACCTTGGTAATGAAAGAGTTCCGGTATGTGGTTTTAGCAGTTATCTCTATACCCCAGCAACTAACATGATTCCAAATACATAGCAACAGTCCAATAAATGCATGTTGAATTAAATTGAAAAAAATTCCACCTGTGTAAGATATCAAACAAGGGACAAAGAGAACTTTAAATCTGTTCACTTTTCTTAATAAAAAAAAAATTGTGTTTGCTTCCAAATATCTCTTAAGAATTGAAGCCATGCTGCAATTTGACAGAATCTTCAAGTAAATAAATGAGTGATTAATTGCCTTCTATATGTGAGTCCAAAACTTAGGTATGAAAGTATACATTTGGAAACGCGATTTTCTTCTCTTGTATTCTTAAGGAAATATGCTATGCTTTTGAGAAATGAATGTATTTACTTTTATTCACATGTCAGTAGTTCTGCTTTCCACTTTTCACTCAGTTCTATTAAAAAGAGAAAAGATATCTTATTCTGCTTGCTCCAGCTGGTGTAAATCCCTTGTCCGATAAATTGTCTCTGCTGTAATTGCTGCCAGGCTGGCAGAGGGCACGAGGCATGAACTAGCTCTGTTGCTGTGGTCAAGAAAAGCAGCTTATGGAGATGAGCACCTACTGCATGGTGGGCCTGGACTGCTTTCCTCTTCTCCCAGCTTCTGCTCACCTGATACTCTGCCACGCAATGTGCTCATCTATGCCAGTCAGGGCTAAGATGAATGTGACCTTGAGTTAAGGCTCTTTCAATTATTTTCAAATATTCTTAGTCTCTTCATATGCAATGCAACTGATCAAAGTTCAATTTAAGAATAATCTTTGCCAACCGATTTCTACAGAAAATGATTTTTCTCTAAAATCCTCCATAAAATGCTGGCTGCCTGCCTTACGTGTTAGCCAAGGAATGGATTTTGTCTCTAATCTGAGTATTCTGGGTCTGCCTTCTTTGCTGCTGTGACCTGGACGTGGGAAAGAAGAATCGGAGAAGAGTGCCTACAGAAGAGTTGTTTTCTGACTGGAGTCTGAGCTAAAACAGTTTTCCTTTTGTACATCTCATGGCCTGTGTCACACCATTAGACATTCTTCTGTGTCCCGTAGCTCACGTACAATCACCACCTAACCCATTCTTAACCCAATAGCAAACAAGAAATAGTGTTCACAATTTTAGGAAGTCACACCTTGTCATCAGCCCACTGATCCTGCAAAGCATAGATACAAAATTGCTCTAGTGGTTTCTGTTACAGAAACCATGGGAGTGATATTCAAAATATTTAACAACGCATAAGTTATAGGTACTGACCGTTCAGAACAGATACCTACAGTAATTAACTGGCATAGACTGACTGAATGTTGCTTATTGGAAATTGTTATTTTTTTGGAGAAATTTTTTCATTATTTTCCCCAATACTTATGGTACAATTAAAATTTGTCCTGTGTTGACAAAATAGTAGGACTGCATTGGCTCCAATGTAGGAAGCAGTGACCTACAGTGCATGTGACAAAAATAGCATAAGGGCCACCACCCTTTTCAGAGTATGTAACCCACTTGCCCGTACTACATCCCTGCCTGCTATTTGCAGATGTCGCCAAAGCCACCACTGCCCTCAGGAATGCCAAGTAGCAGGAGTGGGCAATTTGCCATGCATCTTTGGATGATTGCCAATCCACAGCCCTGCCCGAAGCCTTCTGTTTTCAGCTTTCCCACCCAGACAGGCCATCTCTGTGGCCTTACTTGCTCAGAACAGTTTTCTCTTCTGATTTTGTTGGAGGTTTTTATGGAAGAAGCAAGGGATCATGGAGTAAGTGACTGATTTTTTTTTTTAAGTTTGAGAACTACCTCTCTAGGGGCACGGGATTCAGCGGAAGGATTCAAGGTTACCATAGGCAAAGTCGAGCTGCAATTTTACCTGCAAGTATTCAAAAGTGATCCTGTCCTGACAAGGGGCCCTGGTTTGCTTTTCCAAATTATTCTGGTAAATCAAATCATGAGTGCAAATCATCCAGGCAAGGGAAGTTACTAACAACTGCTCATCATTTTCAGCAAAAGTTCTAAATCTATACTTAAGAGACTCTTCATCAGTTGTTCGGGAACCAGTGCCAACTGGTGTGTACAAATGACAATGAGGCAAGTCTTATTGGTCATTTAAGGAGGGGACCCAGTCATTTTAAGGCAGATGAGGGTGTCACTTGACCTGAACCTTCACTGCCTTTGTTAATTCCCCAAGCATCTGCTGAGTCCTCTGTGCACAAGGCAGCATCTGCGATAAATAAGACAGAGGGCTGGGCTTAAAGATACACAAAAAATCCTACCCCTTTCACTCACATCCTCAGAATAATTGCTTACTTTTCTCAGATGTGTTACCTATATAGATATGCCCTGTGAGTGAGTAACTAGAGGAAAGGACCTAATAATCTTGGCATCTTCTGCCAAAGGGACTCACGGGAACCACTCTAACAAAGAAGCCAAGAGCCTCGTGGGGAGGAGGCCTTGGTTTGAATGCTCAGCTCTGCCACTTACTAGCTGCGGGTTTGTGTGCAAGTTATTTATCCTCATCTGTTAAAGAGGAAGAATATCCAGTGTTATACATGCTGTAAAAATTCTCTCACACTGTGCCATTCACATAGCAAATGTTCAGTATCAGTGCAACCCTCAGGATATGTAAACAAGTGGTAATGTGAAGTTAATACAGGAGACGCTCAGTTCACAAGGCATAAGTCCTCAAACAGGCCCTGTATTGTCTGAGGAGCCCACAAAAGGAGTTAGGGAGAAAGGTCTCACATCACTGGAGCGAGTGAGTACCATGGACCAGCCATCTTGGTCACTTCATTCCATTTCACCCTCACAACAGTCCTGTGAGTGAGGTGAAAATTGTCACCATTTTGCAAGTGAGGAAACTGAGGCTACTCAAAGTGGACCTGACCAAGGTCACACAGCAAGACAGGAGTCCAGCTTTATCTGACTCCAATGTGAGTGCTTTTTCCTCGAAGCCAACTGGCTCTCAAAGTTCGGTCTCAGACGAGCAGTATCAGCAGCACTTGGGAACTTGTTAGACATGCACATTCTCAGCCCCTCCGTCAACTCCAGAAGTGGGACCGAGGCATCTGTGTTTCAACAAGCCCTCCAGGTGATTCTGATGCATGCACAAGTTCCAGAACCACTGCTCTATGCCATGGGTTCCCTCTTCAATTAGGATCCAACTCTTTATCCTGTATTTAACATAAAGCATGGAAGAAAGCCCTTGGGCTCTGAATGTGAGCTTACACTGAATTCTTAGCAATGATGAATCAAGGTATCAAGCTCCTACTGTGTGCCAGACACTGAGAGAACAGTGGGGAACAAAACCAGCAAATCGTCCCCTCAAGGAGCATATGATCTGATTTCTCCCAGCACTGGACACCACTGACCTCTCCTAGAATCCCTGAACTCCCAAGGCAGGGGGACAAGTGAGGAATCCCCTGCTCTTCCAACCACCCATCACCAGCAGCCACCTACATTTAGAATGGGAATACCTATGACTCCTAAGCAGAGATGTTATCAGGAGAAACAAAGCAATTTACTCACATTGCCCCTGGACCATACACAGCATATCCACGCAAAGTAGTGTAGCTGGCCAAATGAGCAAGGGTCAGAGAGAAGCCAGTCACGCTTGGAAAAACAGTCCCAAGCACCCACTGACCAGAAGCCCAAGACTTTGGAATCACACTGGCCATTAGGCTGTGTACCTATGGACCTCAGCGTGGGTCTGAAGAATCAAGTCTGCCAAGCCAGGACCCATGTCCATCAGTATTTCAGTACAATGTTTTTTGAGCTCTATGGGTGATGGATGCCAGAGTCATCACAAGTCATCAGCCACTCTGGCTAAAAGGCAAACACCCTGAATTTGCTCTTTATTGACTGCATAAGAACCATATTGCTTCCCACTGAAAATAAGTACTACTTGAACAATAAAAGAACCCCTAATGCATATTCCACCTGCTGCTAGCCAGGGCTTTGAAAGGCATTGCCTTCCCTGAATGATTCCAGCTGGTACTCTGCTTTGTGCTGGCTTTTACAGGTTGTAAGGACAGATATATAAGGTGTAGGTCAGTTTTTTAGAGAATGTAGAAGTCTTGCCCTCTCAACTCGACACATGCTTCTCTTTTCTTCCTCCCCTCCCTCCTGGAATTAATGGGGATCGAGATTGCTAAAGCATCTAATTAAAAGGTTTTAGATCATTCTGGCCTGTACACAGACTGACTAGAAAACTGACTTCATCTGAAAGAGGAGAATCAATATATGGGGGAAGGAAGGGAGATGTGTTTATAATATTTTTGTTTTCCTGACCCTTGTCTAACTCACAGGCAATTTCCAGAATAAAATTCTCACATGTTTTTCTTCCATCAAATGGAGAACTTGAATCAATATTAATGGCAGAGTTTTTGCTTATTTAAATTTCCCTCCCACCTCACAATGTGTCTACTACAAGTTTGTGTCATAAATCCCAGCATAAAATTCCCTGTTGCTTAACTTGCCCATAAACTTGGAGCATGTAGTCATGTTATATGATTCCTGACCTGAACATAAAGTTCCTGTAGTCTAGAGGCACCTTAAGGAGGAGCTAATATGTTCACCTGCTTGTTTTCCAGGCAATAAACCCAGAACAGGTGAAATGAAGAGGAAATTTTAAAAAGATCAAAAGACATGTTCAAACGAATAAAAGTCATCTGGAAAGCCTCAGGGCTGCCAATCTCAAATACGAGACCGGGAGGAAGTTTAAGTGGAATTTCTAGTTTTCCCTTCTCTCCAACCTCAACTTTTCTTTAGAAGGAAGCTCATTGTCCAAGAGGTTGGGTCAGACACTGGCAAGAGAAAAAAAGATGAATTTCTTCTAAGCCCGTTGTTGAAAACCTCTTTCTTCTCTTCATTCGCCTGGCCTCCACCCCATTGCTTCAGTACGTGTTTAGCTGTCGCTAGCATTTTACATTGCAGAATGAGGTTGGGTTGTGAGGAAGGTATTTACCGAGTTAGTATAAGGGGAGCGTTTAACTCTGGATTTCAAATTACTATGCAGACAACACTCTACTGCTGAAAAGAATTTGCTGAACAAGAAACAATTGCGCAGGTAGGAGTATAAATTGGTACAGCCTTCAATACAATTTGGCAATATGTATCAAAATTCTTAAAATTATGAGCACTATTTGACCCAGTAATCCCACTTTTATTAATTCATCCTAAAGAGATAATTGTACAAAGGCAAGAAGCTATATGGACAAGGATGTTCATTGGGGCATAGGAAAAGTTGGTAATAATCTAAATGCCCAGTAATGAGATTGGTTAAACAAATTCTCGTATATTGAAAATTAAGAATATTATATAGGCATTAAAATGATGATGGAGATCAAAGGTTTTGACAAGGAAGAACATCTACTTATAGTAAGTTTAAAAAAAAGCAAGTTACAAGACAATGTATATAGTTATTATCTCTCTAAAATTATGTATACACATATATATGATTTATGAAATGTCTCCTATGAAATTCTTTTTAACAGACCACACATACTGAAGTTCAATAAATACAAATCAAGCAATTGTCAAGCAAAAATACCATTATGTTTTCTCTTCCAATTATAGTGAGGTAAAATCAACAAATATTTCCCATGAAGATTTGGGCCTTTAAAGCCTCTTCAATGTTGGGCTCATTATCCTCATGCTATTTTGGTCAAATGACATACATTCTTCTTCCACTTTGAAATGTTTTTCATTGAAAAAACAGGTTTTATTTGTGGGAATTGTTAGGAGCCCTGACATAAATAAAGACACACACATCAAGGACAGCTATTTCCACATAGTGTCAGAAAATATTTCATTGTAGTGGCTTCTCTTGATTGGAGGCCAAATCCTGAACTGGAATTGAGTAAAAAAGAAAAAAGAAAGACTGACAAGTAATTTTCTCTAAAACAGATTTAGTACACATTTCTATGAAAGAGCTTTACACACATTTCCATTCTAATTAAAAACATAATTGGTCACATACGTCTTTATGCTAGGAATATTTTGGTAAAGGAGGTTCAAAGACTAGCAGTTACATCCATCTCTCAGAAGGCTAATTGTTCACTTTAAGGAGTAACACAGAAAATTTTCAACAAACAACAGCAAAAGCAATTTGCGATATTCACTTTTGACATCTAATTCTCCGACTTAGGTGACTTGCTATAAAGGATGCCGTAAGCTGGAAATCAAAGACAAGATTCTTACTTTAGCCACTAGTGTAACCCTCAACCCTGGCTGCCCCATAAAATCACCACCCCACTAGCGATTCTGATTTAACATGTCTGGGTGGGAACTGGACATCAGGATTTTTAAAAATTTCTTAGGGACTGTAATATGTAACCATAATTTAGAAGACCTGTACCTTGATAATTGATTTCCTCCATTAGCAATTATTCAGGAGACTGAAATGGATGAAGTGTTACAGTCTGAAAGGGACTTAAAACATCATCTAGGGGCTTCCCTGGTGGCGCAGTGGTTGGGAGTCCACCTGCCGATGCAGGGGACGCGGGTTCGTGCCCCGGTCTGGGAGGATCCCACATGCCGCGGAGCGGCTGGGCCCATGAGCCATGGCCGCTGAGCCTGCGTGTCCGGAGCCTGTGCTCCACAACGGGAGAGGCCACAACAGTGAGAGGCCCGCGTACCGCAAAAAAAAAAAAAAAAAAAATCATCTACACCAACCCTTATTTTGGAGAGGGGGACACTGAGGTCTGGCAAATTCCTTGTAACCGCTTCTTTATTTCCTTATTTTGGTGACAAATAGAGGAAATGAGACCAGGGGATCTCCTTCTTCGCCTCTCACGTGCACTCAGTTCTCAACCATTTTTTGCCACATAAGCACAAAGTTCTACAGCCACCATCTCCCTATTCAGTGAGTGGGATTTTACATTCTTAATGAGGATTAAGACAAAAGTTACCATTTGATGAATGCTTTTGCTACATGGGGCATTGCCTCACCTCACCATAACTCTATAACATAGGTATTATTCTATTCCCAATTTTATAGATAAGGAAACTGAGCCTCAAATAACTTGCCCAAGGGTAGGCAGCTAGAAATGGTAGAACTGGGCTATGAACCTACATCTACTCAACTCCAAGGTGTTCTACCCTGAGCAAACCCACAGTGCAAAATCCTGATTGTTATTACTTTAGAGATGAGATCTCAGAAGAGCTTGCCCAAACATCTTCATTTCCTTAAGTGCTGCCAAGACAGCAGGAAGGGGAAGAACGGCAATTCAATGGGGAAATGAGAAAAATCAAGCTCTTGATACCAAGGGTAAAGGCTTTGCTGAACAAATACCATAAGCAAACTACATGGGCCTTTACTTGTAGAACAAAAGTACAGTTGGGGGCACTCAGCCTTCATGGGAAGAGACTTTGCTGTGATCCCAAGCAAGCCACTCGAGCATGGCTAGGACTGATGTTCTTTGACGTGTGCTAAAGGTCTCACTTATCCATTTGCACATGCTCCTCAATCTTCTTGGAATTCCCTTCCCCTCCTCCTTCACCTGGCTCACTCCTGCTCATCTTTCAAGACTGCACCATCATTCAGGGTACCTGGGCCTCTCTGACCTCTGAAGGATGGATTACATAGTCCTCTTCTGTGCATCTATAACATCCAGTGACACTGCACTCAAAACACACAAGGTTGACCTGTCTGTCTGTTTTTCTGCCTGTCACCAAAACAGTGGTTCCTTGAGGTAAGGCCTGTGTAGACCAGTGCTTAGCCCATTCCCCAGCACAGAGCAAGCACTTAAGAAACAGGTGTGGAAGGAATACACAAATAAACAATAAATGTGTACTCCTTACACATAGGTGGATGGAATAAAGCATCCAAATGTATAGAACAGAAAATATGTTATAATTTGCACAGCTGGCATGAGAATCTTGGAAAGGGAAATAGTTTGGTCGGAAAAATAATTTTACCAAAGACTGGAGTGCACAGTGAGACCCTCTCCTCTCTCCCCATTTTACCCCTCTTCCATGGTGCAATGGACTGAATGTTTATGTCCCTCACCAAGTTCATACGTTGCAACCTATTCCCTCAACACAATGGTATTTGGAGGTGGTGCCTGTGGGAGATGACTAGGTCATGAGGGTGGTGCCCTTATGAATGGGAGTAGTACCCTTATAATAGAGACCCCAAAGAGATCCCTCACCCCTTCTACCATGGGAGGTTATAGCAAAAAGATGGCTCTTCATGAACCAGGAAGCAGTTCTCACCAGACACTGAATCTGCCAACAACTTAATCTTGGACTTGCCAGCTTCCAAAACTTTGAGAAATAAATGTCTGTTTCTTATAAGCCATCCAATCTATGGCACTTTGTTATAGCAGCCTGAACGGATTAATACACCTGGTTAGGTCCTATGTGTTGGCTAGAACCAAAGTTAATGAGAACTGGATTATTGTGTATTTAAAGAGGAATGCATTTTTGAAGTTTCACAGGCAATCCAGGAGGAAGGAGTGAAGAGGAGATGAGAGAAACAAGTGAGATGATGGAAGTCTACATACTATGCAACGTGGTAACTCCTATTGACACTCTGAAATTCTTTTAAAAAACACTAAATTCATGGATTCTTAATGCAAGTGGTTTTAACATTTTATAGATTTAAAGTCTAGGCCAAGTTTCATATTGGAGTAGATGTGAAGTGAGATGGAGATAGCCCATCAGGACAAAAGAGCCAAATACAGTGATTCATCAGCTTCCTCTAATGGTCTCATCTGAAAATCAGAGCAGTGAATAAACTGCTGACTTAAGCACCGACAACACCAACACCCAGAAGGTGACAAGCAACAAAGCAGCTGCTGAAGTGAACCAACAAATGAGATGTAGCTACAGTTAACTACACCAGTACAAATATTAGGTTTACAGCTTATGTTATAGGTCCAGTACAGTTAAATCTGGCCATTCAGATGCTCCAATGTACTATAATGCCCTGGGGCAGCCTAGCACTCACAACCAGGTCTTCCCCATTTCCTAAGTCACTGTGCCATCAAGATGGCCTTCGGACTTCCGGGTAAGATGGCGGAAGAGTAAGACGCGGAGATCACCTTCCTCCCCACGGATACACCAGAAATACAGCTACACGTGGAACAACTCCTACAGAACACCTACTGAACGCTGGCAGAAGACCCCAGACCTCCCAAAAGGCAAGAAACTCCCCACATACCTGGGTAGGGCAAAGCAGAGAGATCCCCGCACAGAGGATCGGTGCCGAGCGGCACTCACCAGCCCGAGAGGCTTGTCTGCTCGCCCGCCGGGGCAGGCGGCGCTGGAAGCTGAGGGTCGGGCTTCGGTCAGAGCGCAGGGAGAGGACTGCGGCTGGCGGCGAGAACTCAGCCTGAAGGGGACTAATGTGCCACAGCTAGCCAGGAGGGAGTCCGGGAACACTCTGGAGCTGCCGAAGAGGCAAGAAACTTTTTCTTCCTCTTGGTTTCCTGGTGCGCGACGAGAGGGGATTAAGAGCGCTGCTTAAAGGGGCTCCACAGACGGGCGCGAGTCGCGGCTGAAAGCGCGGAGCCCAGTGACAGGAGTGGGACGCTGGGGCTGCTGCTGCCGCCGCCAAGAAGCCTGTGTGCGAGCGCAGGTCACTGTCCACACCGCCCTTCCGGGAGCCTGTGCAGCCCGCCACTGCCGGGGTCCAGGGGCGGCTTCCCTGGGAGAACGCACGGCGCGCCTCGGGCTGGTGCAACGTCACGCCGGCCTCTGCCGCTGCAGGCTCGCCCCGCACTCCGTGCCCCTCCCTCCCGCCCGGCCTGAGTGAGCCAGAGTCCCCGAAGAGGCTGCTCCTTTAACCCTGTCCTGTCTGAGCGAAGAACAGACGCCCTCCGGCGACCTACACGCAGAGGCGGGGCCAAATCCAAAGCTGAGACCCAGGAGCTGTGAGAACAAAGAAGAGAAAGGGAAACCTCTCCCAGCAGCCTCAGAAGCAGCGGATTAAAGCTCCACAATCAACTTGATGTACCCTGCATCTGTGGAATACATGAATAGACAACAAATCATCCCAAATTGAGGAGCCCGGAGTCAGTGCTGTGCCTCTGAGGTGGGAGAGCCAACTTCAGGACACTGGTTCACAAGAGAACTCCCAGCTCCACAAAATATCAAACGGCGAAAATCTTCCAGAGATCTCCATCTCAACACCAGCACCCAGCTTCACTCAACGACCAGCAAGCTACAGTGCTGGACACCCTATGCCAAACAACTAGCAAGACAGGAACACAATGCCACCCATTAGCAGAGAGGTGGCCTAAAATCATAAAAAGGCCACAGACACCCCAAAACACACCACCAGACGTGGACCTGCCCACCAGAAAGACAAGATCCAGCCTCATCCACCAGAACACAGGCACTAGTCCCCTCCACCAGGAAGCCTACACAACCCACTAAACCAACCTTAGCCACTGGGGACAGACACCAAAAACAACGGGAACTACGAACCTGCAGCCTGCAAAAAGGAGACTCCAAACACAGTAACATAAGCAAAATGAGAAGACAGAAAAACACACAGCAGGAGAAGGAGCAAGATAAAAACCCACCAGACCTAACAAATGAAGAGGTAATAGGCAGTCTACCTGAAAAAGAATTCAGAATAATGATGGTAAAGATGATCCAAGATTCTATTTCCCAGATCCAAAATCTTGGAAATAGAATAGACAAAATGCAAGAAACAGTTAACAAGGACCTAGAAGAACTAAAGATGAATCAAGCAACGATTAAAAACACAATACATGAAATAAAAAATACTCTAGATGGGATCAATAGCAGAATAACTGAGGCAGAAGAACGGATAAGTGAGGTGGAAGATAAAATAGTGGAAATAACTGCTGCAGAGCAAAATAAAGAAAAAAGAATGAAAAGAACAGAGGACAGTCTCAGAGACCTCTGGGACAACATTAAACGCACCAACATTCGAATTATAGGGGTTCCAGAAGAAGAAGAGAAAAAGAAAGGGACTGAGAAAATATTTGAAGAGATTATAGTTGAAAACTTCCCTAATATGGGAAAGAAAATAGTGAATCAAGTCCAGGAGGCACAGAGAGTCCCATACAGAATAAATCCAAGGAGAAATATGCCAAGACACATATTAATCAAACTGTCAAAAATTAAACACAAAGAAATCATATTAAAAGCAGCAAGGCAAAAACAACAAATAACACACAAGGGAATCCCCATCAGGATAACAGCTGATCTCTCTGCAGAAACTCTACAAGCCAGAAGGGAGTGGCAGGACATAATTAAAGTGATGAAGGAGAAAAACCTGCAACCAAGATTACTCTACCCAGCAAGGATCTCATTCAGATTTGATGGAGAAATTAAAACGTTTACAGACAAGCAAAAGCTGAGAGAGTTCAGCACCACCAAACCAGCTTTACAACAAATGCTAAAGGAACTTCTCTAGGCAAGAAACACAACAGAAGGAAAAGACCCACAATAACGAACCCAAAACAATTAAGAAAATGGGAATAGGAACACACATATCGATAATTACCTTAAATGTAAATGGACTAAATGCTCCCACCAAAAGACACAGATTGGCTGAATGGATACAAAAACAAGACCCATATATATGCTGTCTACAAGAGACCCACTTCAGACCTAGAGACACATACAGACTGAAAGTAAGGGGATGGAAAAAGATATTCCATGCAAATGGAAACCAAAAGAAAGCTGGAGTAGCAATTCTCATATCAGACAAAATAGACTATAAAATAAAGACTACTAGAAGAGACAAAGAAGGACACTACATAATGATCAAGGGATCGATCCAAGAAGAAGATATAACAATTGTAAATATTTATGCACCAAACATAGGAGCACCTCAATACATAAGGCAAATACTAACAGCCATAAAAGGAGAAATCGACAGTAACACAATCATAGGAGGGGACTTTAACACCCCACTTTCACCAATGGACAGATCATCCAAAATGAAAATAAATAAGGAAACACAAGCTTTAAATGATACATTAAACAAGATGGACTTAATTGATATTTATAGGACATTCCATCCAAAAACAATAGAATACACATTTTTCTCAAGTGCTCATGGAACATTCTCCAGGATAGATCCTATCTTGGGTCACAAATCAAGCCTTGGTAAATTTAAGAAAATTGAAATTGTATCAAGTATCTTTTCCGACCACAATGCTATGAGACTAGATATCAATTACAGGAAAAGAGCTGTAAAAAATACAAACACATGGAGGCTAAAGAATACACTACTTAATAACGAAGTGATCACTGAAGAAATCAAAGAGGAAATTAAAAAATACCTAGAAACAAATGACAATGGAGACACGACGACCCAAAACCTATGGGATGCAGCAAAAGCAGTTCTAAGAGGGAAGTTTATAGCAATACAATCCCACCTTAAGAAACAGGAAACATCTCGAATAAACAACCTAACCTTGCACCTAAAGCAATTAGAGCAAGAAGAACAAAAACACCCCAAAGTTAGCAGAAGGAAAGAAATCATAAAAATCAGATCAGAAATAAATGAAAAAGAAATGAAACGATAGCAAAGATCAATAAAACTAAAAGCTGGTTCTTTGAGAAGATAAACAAAATTGACAAACCATTAGCCAGACTCATCAAGAAAAGAAGGGAGAAGACTCAAATCAATAGAATTAGAAATGAAAAAGGAGAAGTAACAACTGACACTGCAGAAATACAAAAGATCATGAGAGATTACTATAAGCAACTCTATGCCAATAAAATGGACAACCTGGAAGAAATGGACAAATTCTTAGAAATGCACAACCTGCCAAGACTGACTCAGGAAGAAATAGAAAATATGAACAGACCAATCACAAGCACTGAAATTGAAACTGTGATTAAAAATCTTCCAACAAACAAAAGCCCAGGACCAGATGACTTCACAGGTGAATTCTATCAAGCATTTAGAGAAGAGCTAACACCTATCCTTCTCAAACTCTTCCAAAATATAGCAGAGGGAGGAACACTCCCAAACTCATTCTACGAGGCCACCATCACCTTGATACCAAAACCAGACAAGGATGTCACAAAGAAAGAAAACTACAGGCCAATATCACTGATGAACATAGATGCAAAAATCCTCAACAAAATACTAGCAAACAGAATCCAACAGCACATTAAAAGGATCATACACCATGATCAAGTGGGGTTTATTCCAGGAATGCAAGGATTCTTCAATATACGCAAATCAATCAACGTGATACACCATATTAACAAATTGAAGGAGAAAAACCATATGATCATCTCAATAGATGCAGAGAAAGCTTTCGACAAAATTCAACACCCATTTATGATAAAAACCCTGCAGAAAGTAGGCATAGAGGGAACTTTCCTCAACATAATAAAGGCCATATATGACAAACCCACAGCCAACATCGTCCTCAATGGTGAAAAACTGAAACCATTTCCACAAAGATCAGGAACAAGACAAGGTTGCCCACTCTCACCACTCTTATTCAACCTAGTTTTGGAAGCTTTAGCCACAGCAATCAGAGAAGAAAAGGAAATAAAAGGAATCCAAATCGGAAAAGAAGAAGTAAAGCTGTCACTGTTTGCAGATGACATGATACTATACATAGAGAATCCTAAAGATGCTACCAGAAAACTACTAGAGCTAATCAATGAATTTGGTAAAGTAGCAGGATACAACATTAATGCACAGAAATCTCTTGCATTCCTATATACTAATGATGAAAAATCTGAAAGTGAAATCAAGGAAACACTCCCATTTACCATTGCAACAAAAAGAATAAAATATCTAGGAATAAACCTACCTAAGGAGACAAAAGACCTGTATGCAGAAAATTATAAGACACTGATGAAAGAAATTAAAGATGATACAAATAGATGGAGAGATGTACCATGTTCTTGGATTGGAAGAATCAACATTGTGAAAATGACTCTACTACCCAAAGCAATCTACAGATTCAATGCAATCCCTATCAAACTACCACTGGCATTTTTCACAGAACTAGAACAAAAAATTTCACAATTTGTATGGAAACAAAAAAGACCCCGAATAGCCAAAGCAATCTTGAGAACGAAAAATGGAGCTGGAGGAATCAGGCTCCCTGACTTCAGACTATACTACAAAGCTACAGTAATCAAGACAGTATGGTACTGGCACAGAAACAGAAAGATAGATCAATGGAACAGGATAGAAAGCCCAGAGATAAACCCACGGACATATGGTCACCTTATCTTTGATAAAGGAGGCAGGAATGTACAGTGGAGAAAGGACAGTCTCTTCAATAAGTGGTGCTGGGAAAACTGGATAGGGTCATGTAAAAGTATGAGATTAGATCATTCCCTAACACCATACACAAAAATAAGCTCAAAATGGATTAAAGACCTAAATGTAAGGCCAGACACTATCAAACTCTTAGAGGAAAACATAGGCAGAACACTCTATGACATAAATCACAGCAAGATCCTTTTTGACCCACCTCCTAGAGTAATGGAAATAAAGACAAAAATAAACACATGGGACCTAATGAAACTTAAAAGCTTTTGCACAGCAAAGGAAACCATAAACAAGACCAAAAGACAACCCTCAGAATGGGAGAAAATATTTGCAAATGAAGCAACTGACAAAGGATTAATCTCCAAAATTTATAAGCAGCTCATGCAGCTCAATAACAAAAAAACAAACAACCCAATCCAAAATAGGGCAGAAGACCTAAACAGACATTTCTCCACAGAAGATATACAGACTGCCAACAAACACATGAAAGGATGCTCAACATCTTTATTCATTAGAGAAATGCAAATCAAAACTACAATGAGATATCATCTCACACCAGTCAGAATGGCCATCATCAAAAAATCTAGAAACAATAAATGCTGGAGAGGGTGTGGAAAAAAGGGAACACTCTTGCACTGCTGGTGGGAATGTGAATTGGTATAGCCACTATGGAGAACGGTATGGAGGTTCCTTAAAAAACTACAAATAGAACTACCATATGACCCAGCAATCCCACTACTGGGCATATACCCTGAGAAAACCATAATTCAAAAAGAGACATGTACCAAAATGTTCATAGCAGCCCTATTTACAATAGCCCGGAGATGGAAACAACCTAAGTGTCCATCATCGGATGAATGGGTAAAGAAGATGTGGCACATATATACAATGGAATATTACTCAGCCATAAAAAGAAATGAAATTGAGCTATTTGTAATGAGGTGGATGGACCTAGAGTCTGTCATACAGAGTGAAGTAAGTCAGAAAGAGAAAGACAAATACTGTATGCTGACACATATATATGAAATTTAAGAAAAAAAATGTCATGAAGAACATAGGGGTAAGACAGGAATAAAGACACAGACCTACTAGAGAATGGACTTGAGGATATGTGGGGGGAAGGGTAAGCTGTGACAAAGTGAAAGAGCGGCATGGACATATATACACTACCAAACATAAGGTAGATAGCTAGTGGGAAGCAGCCGCATAGCACAGGGAGATCAGCTCGGTGCTTTGTGACCGCCTGGAGGGGTGGGATAGGGAGGGTGGGAGGGAGACGCAAAAGGGAGGGGATATGGGAACATATGTATATGTATAACTGATTAAATTTGTTATAAAGCAAAAAATTAAAAAAAAATTAAAAAAAAAAAGATGGCCTTCGCTACCACATGGAACACAACAGTCCAAGTCCTTCTACACGGGTGACTACAAATGCCCACTGGTTGGAGGTGAGAAGAGGAAAGGCAGGACAGCTCAGACACGTCCTGCTATGCAGGATGGATTCAGAACTGGGGTGGGGTCCCAGACACAGGAAAATGAGAATGACTGTGGACAGTCAGGCAGCTACTGAACTCTGGCTAAAAAACCAGTTCTTTGAATAGATGACTAAGTAACATCTAAAATCTGCTATTCTTGGAAACTGCCTACTTCCCAGAGGTCTGCAACCTGACCACAACCAATAAATAAAATCAATCGTGAGACCAGATGCCCTCCCTCTCCATTGACTCCTTAGGCCTATAATTAAATAATGAGGACAGAGGTATGAGCTATGTTAGACAGAGGGCTTAAAGAAATGAAATGTGGCAGCATTTATTTTCTAGAGAACAAATGCCTTGAAGCTAGTGCCTGATCATATTAATATTTCATTTTTATGTTTCTCTTGCAAATGATCCCCCGGCCCTTTCCTGTATCACAGAATTCTCAGGCTTCAGAAGTCATGCATCAAAAAATGTTTTTAAATACACATTCTTATAAAAATCTATTTCTCCTCTGCAAGAGGGGAGGGTTAAAACACCCAGCATCCAAAAAAAAAAAATTACCAACAAGCCTTTAATTCGGCACATGTCCGTCCTATGATTTAAACTCATCAAACCACAGCCATCTCTGGATAAATTTAGAATCAGACATAACAAAAACAAGACATATAGAAGACTACTGGGGACAATCTTCAGAGAAGATAAAACATAATGTAATAATAAATGTATATAAAAACTGTGCAACTGTACATATACCTAGGGCAATCTATTAATGCAAATACTGGGAAGAGATATGGCATAAAAGTTGAATAATGTTTTCTTGAAACAAGGCAGTGTTTTCACAAAGCACCTTTCATCAAGCAATCGCACAGCTTCAGAAAGCACTGGAGAGAGAATGGGAAATACTCCCCAAATCCAATAAAGTTCACTTGCAGCACTAAAAATCGCCACCAAGAAATGGGACATTCAGGGACAGAATTTTGGATCAAACTACTATGTTATTATATCACTATTTAGAAATGGAAAACTCAGTTGTGCCTCTGAATGGTCTGCCTGTTCGTGGATTACTAAAAGGCTTTGAAAGAATACATGAAAACTTTCTTCTCAGATCCCCTCTCACTCGGATAAGGTGCTCTCTGTACTTTGCACTCAGATACACGTCCTTCTGATGCAGATTGTTCTGTCTAGAAATGCCTGTGCAAATGTACTTTCTGGCAAGGCACAGGATTACAGCGTTTACTTTCAGCTTAGCACAATAGTGATTTTTATATGGTGATAATAATTTCCAGAAGTGGGTCTCAGGGGGAGACTTCGTGTTTTTGGTGGTGTTGACTTAAATTGCACACTCTTTGTGTTTTTCAAAAGCCAACTCTCATTCACCTGTAAATATGCTAGAAAGTGAGGTGACGTATTAGTGAAATCATGCCCCACCTCCTGGCTGATACTAACCAGTACACACTCTAAAAGAGCACAGCAAAAAGAGACCCTCAGGCTTGAGGAAATTAAGTGGTAGGAGACATTAGGATGCACGGAAGGATCCAGACAACTATCTCTGGCCCCAGTCGGGTTTTTTTTGTTTTGTTTTGTTTTTTTTGTGGTACGCGGGCCTCTCACTGTTGTGGCCTCTCCCGCTGCAGAGCACAGGCTCCGGACGCGCAGGCTCAGTGGCCATGGCTCACGGGCCCAGCCGCTCCGCGGCACGTGGGATCCTCCCGGACCGGGGCACGAACCCGTGTCCCCTTCATCGGCAGGCCAACTCTCAACCACTGTGCCACCAGGGAAGCCCAACCCCAGTCGGGTTTTGAAAGGAGCTGGTAAAGGTAAGTTTTACCTCCCTTCTGGAATTAAGAAACTGAAAACTCCTTCTGGTCTTGGAGGTTTCTTTTGAACAGAGTTAGGAATTTAACCATGATCCAGGTCCCATCTGGGGTTACTGCCTCCAGGATCAAGTTCTTCTGTATCAGGAACATCATATAAATGTCTTCAGCACAACCTACCAGGCAGATGGAAATCAGAAGGCATCCACCACCTGTATCCTACATCCTCTTGTGTACACCTATCCCTTGGGTGGGACAGGTTGGGCAGCAACTCTGGACACCGCATTTAAGGGATGGGTGGGCAGGAAGCTTTGGGGCACTGCACCATATACTCTTTTCTGAATATCACTAACATCCTTTGCAAATTTTTGGTCCCAGGAGGGCTTTGGAAAATGGTGACAGAGTGGACTCCTTTCGGGTGAGATTCTGCAGGGTGAACTCCACGCAGGTTTTGTTACTCCAAGCCCAGAACCCTCCTCCAAGGTATGACCCTGCTTTAGTCTATATTCCAGTGGCAGCTTCCTCTGGAGTCCTGGGAACCCAAAAGGAAGTTGTGGGAGACCCTGCCGTACCAGGGGGAATCTCTCCACCTCCAGGAATGGGTCTTGTGAGTCCTTGAGAGGGAGTGACACTCCAGAAATGCACAGGATATAGGTAAGTGTTTTGTCTTTCATGGAAAGCAGTTTTAATGTGTCCTCAGAGACTTTATCTCTGAACATATTTCTAAATCTAACATTAAACAAATTGATGCCTCAAGCCATCTACTACTTAGATTTATTTTTGTCCAGGGAGTCACTCTCAGTAGAATTCACCAGTGCCAATAATCAGTGAGCAACTGGATATAAGCCCAGGGATGATAATGTTAGAGAAACTTTTATTCTGTGTCTTCCTCCTCCTCCCTTAGCTCTAGGCTCATTGAGGTTGTGTTTCTATAATGCAGGATGCTGCCTTTGATTTTTCTTTTGGAAACTGCAAATTAAAATTTTTGAGGGCCAGTGTAACTTCTTGGGAAGAACAAGAAAAAAAAGACAGAATCCCAGTGGTGCCAGAAAGGCCTGGGGGCACAAAAACCTCCAGGCCGGTATTGCCCAGAAGCTAAAAGAAATCATAATAAGACTTAGTGTCCTTTCATCTTCAAAGTCCTTCTAAATCATTCATCCTCACCATGCTACTGTAATCATGCGATTTGGCAGATGAAATAGACCTTTCATCTCTGGATCCCAAAGCCCTCTATAAATGCCAATTAATCCTTACAACTGGTCTGTGAGGCAATGGAATATCAGCTAACCTACTCAGTACAGAGAAAGGTTAAGAGATTTGGGTTGCTAAACTGCCTTGGACCCTTGGGTTTCCATTCACTCATTCTCCAACCAGAAAACCCACTATAGTAGAGGCCCCTTCTAAGCTTTGGAGATAGTGGGAATGAGACAGGCAGCGACCTTTTCTCAAGGAATTTACATCCAGAGAAAATGAGGCATATAATCACCAAGAAGACAAATAATATTAGAGACAGTAAGTGGGGTGAGGTGACAGGAAATAAAAACCAATCACTGAAGACCAAAGGCTCAGCCAGTTGCCACTGTAGGTGCATGGCAAGAACTTTATGCCAGGGCCTAGGACACTATAAGAATTTTGCAACTTAGAGAATGAAATTCTGCTTTGCTTCTATTCCCCTACAATTGACAGCAAAACACTTAAGTCAAAAAAAAAAGCCCAATCATTTGCCTTCAGGGTTGATGAGGAAGAGGCAAGCTTATGGTTTTGTGTTTCGAGGAGTCTAGGAATAGAGTGGGTGATGGCAGCTTCCCTGCCTGGGGCAGGGGACAAGGCTGGTCCCCAGAGGCAGCCTGCACCTGAGTGGTAACCCAGGGCATAACATTAGAAAGATCCCTGTGTCCCAACACAGACAGGCCACCTCATTTATTTCACTTGTCTATTTCATTCATTTTATACTTATTGAGTATCTATTATGTGTCAGGTTCCAGGCTCACCTCTCCTCTTGGTGACCCCACCAGAACCCAGGCCAGCAATGACCCATCCCTCTAAGCTTTTTTAAAAACATATTATATTTTTCATCATTATTATGAAATGATTTTTAGCTCAGTAACAATGAAAAAGGGGGCAAATACAGATAAATGATTGGTAATTTTCAAAGTGAACTACTCAACACCGACTGTGTTTTTTTCCTTTTCTTTAACAGATTTTTTAGAGCAGTTTTAAGGTTACAAAAAAATTGATCAGAAAATAACAGAGTTCCCACATACTCACTTTTCTCCCTCTCTCTCTACCCTTGGTCACTCCTGGAAATGCGCCTGCCTGCTTCCATAAAGAACTAGAGAGACCACTAAGTGCATTAACCCCGTGCTTTTTCCATTCCTCCAACTGCACAAAAAACACTTAAATGTTGAAAGAACTCGGGTTACAGAAAATCTAGCTCTTGCTTTTCTGCCTCAGACTTTAGAGCCAGTTGCATCCAAATAAATGTCAATTCATGCTTCTTGGACCTAAGGTGGCATTACTACAGAAGCACACCTCAACAGCCCTCACAGGGCTGTGGATTTCATCATAAACTACTTCTCCCCCATCCTGAGTTTGACTTAGTGAGATGGAAGAAGAGAAGGGGAGGACTGGCTCTCAGAGTTGGCCCTCCTGCAGTAGTCCCAGCAGTACCTAGAGGTCTGCAGGGATGGTGGACTCAAAAGTGTTTTCATTTATCTCAAAGCACATGAGAACACCCCAAGGCCCTTGGCAGCTCTGTAAAGAGGAATTCTTTAGTCCTGTGTTCTCTATCTTCCTATTGCTTCTCCAGGTCATTGTAGTTTCTTCTCTGAACATCCCCAAGTGGGTTTAAATTCCAGCAAACTCATGTACTGTAATTCTGATTTAGCTAAAGGCAGCAGAGATTTTCCTCACTGCTATACATAGGGTGTTCACTTCTTCTTATTTCCACTGAATCGTGGAAATACCAGTGCAGAGTAAGCCCAAAAGTAGACAGTAGAAGGAAAAGGTGAATTTAAAGGCTGAGAAGATCCTCAAATTAAATACTTTTTCTCTATAAGTGAGGGTTCATGGAACAGATTCTCCTGAACTCACCTTTCTAAGAATACAGTGGTCAGCTCCAAGACCTTTAAGAAAATCAGCAACCATTTAGGCACTCCAGTAAGGTATTCATAGATCAGCTGAAAACACTGAAGGGTCCATCCTTAGACAGCATTTAATCCAGTCTCCTGAGGGACTTGCAGATGAAGCAATTAAGGCCCCAAACAGTGAAGGGGCCAAGCCTCTGTCAGTCACAGAGTCAGGATGAGCTAGAATCTGAATGTCCATACTCTTCCCAAGGTGATGAGCTACACTCATCACGCACAGATATTGGTCCCTACACACATATTTAAAATCTACTGTTTAGAGTTTAAGGTCACCTTAATCATCTACAGATGGAAAATGAAAAGGGATCCTTTGGTGAGCCAGATAAGGTCATGTCCAAAACCTCAAAACCAAGCTGGAGAGAAGATGGCACGGCCAGTCCCAGGAAACTGAGTGTGGCCCTTTCTCCCAGACACTTTCATGCACTCCAAGCAAAATCCTCAGTTGCACACATGTGGCCAGTGAGACAATGAGCTATTCAGTAGAAATCCTCAGGGCAACCAGTTGAGGTAAAAAAAAAAAAAAAAAAAAAAAAAAAAACCTCAATGGCTGAGCAACTGAAACTTTCTTCTATATTCTCGGGGCTGGAAGCCAGGCTTCCCCATCCTGTTCTATCCACAGCTGAATTTAAATAATGGTGATAGCTACAATTTGTTGGGTGCAAGGGGCTGGACTATGTGATTTACTTTTTTTTTTTAACAGCTTTATTGGAGTATAATTGCTTTACAATGGTGTGTTAGTGTCTGCTTTATAACAAAGTGAATCAGCTACGCATATACATATATCCCCATATCTCCTCCCTCTTGCGTCTCCCTCCCACCCTTCTTATCCCAACCCTCTAGGTGGTCACAAAGCACCGAGCTGATCTCCCTGTGTGATGCAGCTGCTTCCCACTAGCTGTCTATTTTACATTTGGTAGTGTATATATGTCCATGCCACTCTCTCACTTCGTCCCAGCTTACCCTTTCCCCTCCCCGTGATTTTCTTACATCCTCAAAATTATCCCTATTTTTCTGATGAGATTGCTGAGTCTCAGCAAGATTGGCCCATTGGTCTCCCTCCAAAACCTGCTGCTGCCCTCCTGGCCATGCATTAGTCAACCAGGAGTCTGTGCTCTGTGTGCTTTCCAGGAGGGGAGGAGGAGCTGTTCAGACCCGTGGGAAAGCAGGTCCAGAGGCTGAGGCAAGTGCATCTGTGGGTTTCCTGCCCCAGGCGTGTGAGGAGAAGTGCCTGACCTCCTGGAATAAAGATTCACATTATACGACATCAGGATGGCCAGTCACAGCAGGAACACTGCAATTCCTGCTCGAGCTTCAAGTCCCAATATTAGATATTTTATACAATTGCTTTCAACCCTCCCTATGACAGTCTCAGATGGGGCACTGTCCTGTCTCCTTCCCTGAAAAACCTCGTCTGCCACTGCCATTCCCTGGTGAGTAACTGGCCCCTGTTGATTCTGTGTTCATTACACAGAAGTTGTCCTCTGCACAATCTCTTTGCTTCGTGGTGGCACAGTCAGGGGACGTCTTCACAGCCACGTAACCTGAGGAACACTTTCGCTGCCCCAGTGAGTGCATTGGCCAGAGTCTGCACAGGAGAGTGTAAATCCACTCCTGTGCACGTAGGTTGTGTGTTGTGCTGTGGATGTGGTTGAAGAGATGTTGGTGCTTGAGTTGAGTCCGTGTCTCAAGGGATTTCACATAAATATTTCTCTAACTCTCATACATTTGTGATGGCCTCTAGGCTCTAAAGTCACAGCCCAGGTGACTGAGCTGGCCTCTGAATCAAATCAGCCTAGCTCACAGCTCATAATTAACCTCTACCAGATGCTGCCTCCTCTTTCTAGAACTTTCTCCTTCTTTCAGGTACTCCTGGGACTTTCCCACATAGGCCCGCCCATCTTCCCCATCCTTACCTGCCATGGTGTTTATTTAGTATAGCTAAGCTTTCCTCAAACTTGAGAAACATACAGAAAGAGTGATGAACTCATACCCCAGTTTAAGAGAAAGTTTAAAGCTGTCACTTTCTGTCATCACTAGTTACGAACCCAGAAGCAAATGTGGGCACTAAAATTAAATGGCAGTGCTTGGATATGAGGTGATCACAGATATGATCCAAAATTCCACTTTTTAAAATATGGAAACATTAAATATATTTAATATTCAAGCATTGAAATAAAAAAATAAAACTTTATAACTTCTCACTGCATCTCCTGGGAATTCATGGCTGCAGCTTCAGAAATACCTTCAGAGGTGAAGCTCACTTTCCCTTTCTCACAGGTGGGCCCAGAGAGGCCCCTGTGGACTCTGTGACAGGAAGTGCCATGTGTGTGTCTGTGTGTCTGTGTGTCTGTGTGTGTGTCTGTGTGTCTGTGTGTCTGTGTGTGTGTGTCTGTGTGTGTGTGTGTGTGTGCACGTGCATGCAGGAGGAGAGCAGGGATGTTTTGGCTGACATTTATTGAGTGCTGTCTTTGTACAAGGCTGGTTAAGCACATTGTATGTTTTATTTACTTAACCCTCTTCCCAAATCCTATGAGCTGGGTGCTGCTCTTAGCTCTGCTTTTCCTGATGAAAAAATGGAGACTGAGCGAGGTTAAATCATTTGACCCAGGTCACAATTGGTAAGCAGCGAAGCACTTGTCTACGGTCAAAGCCGGAGCTCCTAACATGAACACCTCGGAGATTGGCTTGCTCGCTCTCTCTCTCTCTCCCTCTCTCTCTCCCTCTCTCTCCCTCTCTCTTCTTCTCTCTCTCTCTCATGAGAGGTGGCAGCACAGTCTGCCTTTGTCCTCCTCACTTTCTTTTGTCACTTCTAGCTGTCCCAGCACTGATTCTACAAAAAGCAGCTTCAGCTTTACTCACAGAGCTATGCCAGCATCAAGCACATGAAAAGTGCCTACGAAACACTTGTTGGTTTGTCATGGGGGGCAAAATGCTTTAAACGATGGGCTCTGTGTCTGTGTGTTATTGTGTTTTTCAATGAACCTTATAGTTCTGGTCCCCATTTTATGAATAATTGAGTACTGGCTGGAGTAAATCCAAGCAAATTAACTTTCTATTATTGACAGCAGAGCTAGGAGACCAAAATCAGGACCATATCCCAATAGGTCCTCACACGCTTTCTCCTCCTCCCCTGGGACCAGCTAGTCTGTCAGTATCTTGAAGAGACAAAGCCCCTACATTTCTGTTATGAGGGTAAGTTTTGGGACAAAAATGATGAGGCCTCACTGGTGAGAGACATCCTTTCTGGTTTGGGGAAGGTGGGCTCCATGCCTGACTGTTGGGCTCTTTCCCTTGTCCTCCTTCAGGATTTCAAACAGGCAGGGAAGGACACGAGGGCTACCGCCACTGTCTTCCTGAACAATAGCTTCAGCTCCCCACCTCTGTCACTAAGGCTCCCTGTGGAGAGACTTGATGGAAGCAGCATATGTTCAGACATGATTAAACCTGCTCACTCAAAGAGGCATTAAAGGCAGGAAATGAAAAAGAGATGAGCCATATTACTCTACCTTTGGGGCCCCAGGTAGTATATTTACGGTCACCATGAGGTAACAGCATGGAAGGGCTCCAAAGATTGGCATGATCTAACCTGCAAGTCTATTTTCCTGCTTTCCGGTCTAGAAACCTCTCTTTGGGGGGCGCTAAGTGCTGTCTGGGGCTAAATGTTTCCAGTCAGGGAACTTCTAACCTCTCTCTCGAGACACTCCTGAGTAAATTAGTGGGTCCAAGTCTTCTCTTTCATTTCACTTCATTGCCATTGCTTATGCTTTGGGTATCAAGCTAAATAAGTCTTCACTTTGGTGGGTTATACCTTTCAAGTATTTGCTGTCTGTTATCATGTTCCCTGAAGTCGTTTCTGGGTCCCAGCTCTGTGTTTTCGGTGTCTTTAAGTTCTCCTCATAAATCAGCTCCCCCCCATTTGCTTCATCATTTTTATTGCTTTTCTGTGAACTCTCTCCATCTGTCTACATATTTCTCATGCCGGGTGTCTAAATATAATTTGCCAGACTAAAAGCCATCTTTGGAAGGACCTCACAAATTAATCTCCTGTCCTGAATCCTTTCAAAGGGTCTTGGGTATAGTTCTAAATACCACTGATCTGTTTACCCCACAAATGCATAATAAATATCCCCTAGAACAACATGATAATGTTTGTCATGGGGGTGCATGTCACAAGACTTCCTTACAGGAGAGGCTATACACTTTCCTAGGGAAATTGTGCTATTTGTGGTTAAGGCTGGAGACCAGTCCACAAAATATAGCTAATCAAGTTTTTAAACTTTCATAAACCCCAGTGTGAGCAAAAGAGAGGTAAAAGAGGAACCCTTACAAACTGATAATGTTTGTGTGAATTGACATAACCTTACTGTAGGGTAATTCCGCAATGTGCATCCAAAATCTTTACAAAGTACACGCCCTTTGACCAAATGCTAAGCAATGAGGTTCCTTATAATAAGTTATCCTAAGAAAATAATTGAAAAGAGGACAAAGATATATGTACAAGGAGGTTTATCCAAGTATTATTTATAGTATATATTATTTATAGTAGTAGGAAAATATTAGAAATGCCTAAAATGTTTTAAAAACAGTGATTAGGTAACTATAACTGAAAAAAGGCACAAAGATGTAGATACAAGGATATTTAGCCCAGTATTATTTATAGTAGTGGGAAAAACTGGAAAAAGCCTAAAATTCCAATGTACAGTGATTGGTTAAACAAATGATTGTCCAGCTCCATATTTATTCACACAGAAAGATGCCTCCGGCACACTAAGCCAAAAGATCCTCTTACAAAGAAGGAATCATAGTGTGATCCCAATTTTATTTAGAAAAATTTCTACCTCTATGTTCCTGTAAACATAGCAAAAGGTCTGGAGAAAAATATTCTAAAGTATTCATAGTGGCTATCTCTAAGTGGTGGGCTGAGGGTGTATGATTCCATCCCAATGAGCCTGGTTACTTGTAAAATGAGCAAAAACAGTAAAGCTTTTTCTTTTACCTTTTAAAATTTCAATTCTAACCTAATCGGGGTTTACTGAGCTTCTACTACATGCTAGGGCACAAAGATAAATCAGGTGGCTTTCCCTGCCTCAGGTAAATGTGCAGCTGCATGCAGTGCCATGAGGGCATGAGGAAGACTGGCCACACTGAGGAAGGGATCACAGTGGGGCCTGGGAGGATGGGAGAGGCTTTAGAGAGGAGGATATTTCAGTCAAACCTTAAAGGATGATCAGACAAAATAAAGAAGAGAATTCCAAGTCCAGGCAACAGAATCAGTCAAGCACCCAAAAACACACAGAGGGCAGCAAAGGGTCTCGCTTGGCTGGAGTGGCAGGTACTGGAAAGAGGTCTGGAAGAAAATAAGGCTGGAAATGTGGGCAGGGCCTTGAATGCACACTCAGCATTATCCGCTTAATCCTGTAAGCAGATAGAAGCTGTCAATTTTTAAGTTGGGGTCAAATGTGGACAGATGTGTGTTTTAGAAAGACAACTCTGGGGCAGCAAGGAGAATTGACTGGAGTAATAAGGCTGGAAACAGGCCAGTCCGAAAGCTACGACAATAATCTAAGTTAGAGCATTGAAGGGAGAGGGATGGACCAAAACAAAAGACATTTTTTCAGAGACAGAATCGAAAGAACTTGGTAGCTGAGCATAGATGTTGGAGCCTGACTGTTCAGGTTCAAACCCTGGTCCTACCACTTACTGGCTATGTGATCTTGGGCAAGTTACTTGACCTCTCTCTACCTTAGTTTCCTCATCTGCAAAAAATATGTGGGTAATAATAGTATCCATCTTAAAAGATTGTTATAAAAATTAAATTAGTAAATATATGTGACATGCATGTAAATGGTTCCTAGCATCTAGGAAGAGCTCATGTGTAGCTGTTCTTAAGCTTTAGCCCTTATTCAATAATAATTGCTAACATGTATGGAGGCTCAATTCTGAGCCTGCTGCTGAGCTCCATGCTTTACATACATTTTCTCTACCCACAATGGCAAGTGCTTTTAACAGAAGAGGAAACAGACTTGGAGACATATGTGATGTGACCAAGGTCACAGAGCTCTCCATGTCTGCAGAAAAGCTGGGTCTCCCCGAGCCTGTCTGGGGTCCAAACCTGGCTCTTTCCTCTAAACTTGCTTAGATTGCCAGGAGGTGAGGACAGGAAACAACTCAAGGAGGGCTCCATAATTTCTATTTAGGGAACTAGACAGATGGTGATGACATTGACCCAACCAAGAAAAAGAAAAGGAGGCTTTCAAGAATCCTAGAGAAAGAAGACCTCTTTCAAGGTATCTAGTTCAACCTACATTTATAATTTCAAATTTTCCAAATCTTGGGCTTTAGCCCTCTCTTCATAACATGCTGCCTCCTGAGTATCAAATCTACCTTTTAACTTAAAAAAATACTTCCTAACATATACACACTACTATATATAAAATAGATAACTAACAAGGACCTACTGTAGAGCACAGGGAACTATACTCAATATTTTGTAATAACCCATATTACAAAGGGAGGAGAATCTGAAAAAGATTCTTTTTCAGATATATATATATATATATATATAACTGAATCACTGTGCTCTACACCTGAAACTAACACAACATTGTAAATCAGCTATACTTCAAAAAACAAAAAAAGTTCTATGGAAAAAATGAAAAAGAAATCCTTCCTTCCCGACATTCTGTTGGTCTTGAACTATCCCTTTAGTCTAAATATTGTTACAATTAATTGGTTATCTCTGGAGCACACAAGTATTTAATGCTTGTGTTTTTTATTATCTATAAAGTGATTAGTCAATGTATATGACTAGCATTTGGTTGATTTTCCCAGCAATCTATTAAAAATAACAAAAGAGGGACGTTCCTGGCAGTCTAGTGGTGAAGATTCCTCGCTTACACTGCAGTGGGTGCAGGTTCAATATCTGGTCGGGAAACTAAGATCCCACATGCCACGTGACACAGCCAAAAAAAAAAAAATTAGAAGAACAAAGCAAACAGTTGCTTTAAAATCGGGTTCAATCAGACTCTCACTAAGGAAACACCCAGCTTAGAGTTGGCAAGAACATGTGCCCAGCACTGAGCTAGGCATCGCCACAGTCTCCTGCAACCCCATCCCAGTCTCTTCCTCGCCACACCCTCACACACATCCAGTTTTCATCATCGTGCCATTAAGCTGTGAACCAAGTGTTGATAAGTTCTCTTCGGTGCCATTGTAAAAGACCGAATCACATCTGAAGTTCTCACCCACTTTCCAGATTCCTGGCTCTAAGACAGAGAAGAGTTGATTAAATTCCAGATGCCAAGATGCAAGCATCATCAAACAGAAGGATGATTCCCTGTTGAGAGGCAGTATTTCTCTCCCTGCAGGTGACCCGAGAAAGCAAGGATATTCTTTTTGTGGGCACTGGCTCACACCTTGCGGGGCTCTGGTTCTTTGCACAGGCTACCAAAAGCCTTTTGCATTCTAAGTCCATGGTTTACCTGCAGAACATTTTGCTGACCTGCCTCCCAAATAAAGGTCTTCACCCTCATCAAAGTAAACACCTACATTCTGAAGCAGCCCAAAAGGATAAAAATGGAGAAACCACTAGAATCCATATTGTTGCACTCTCCTCCAAATGTAGATTCACATACACACACATACACACACACACTTACACATACAACATTTGGAACCAAAGAAATGATCTAGAAATGCCAGAAGGGCATTTTCTTGAATTAAAGGAAGACCAACGTCTGCAGGTAGAAAGAACTCAAAAGTGCCAGGAAAGGACAACAATGTGAATGTTCTTAACATCACAGAACTGTACGCTGAAAAATGATTAAAATGGTAAATTGTATGTGATGTGTATTTCACCACAATAATAATTTTTAAAAAGTACCAGGGAAAAATGTACGTAAAGTTGATCCTGATTATATAGAATAGGCAGATAACACATATAATTCATCTGCATATGCATAGGAAATAAACTGGAAAATATTCTATAATATGAACAGGTCTTATCACTGGATGTTGACATTTCTGGGAATTATTTTCCTTTATTATAATTTCCTATACTTTTCAAATTTTGTACAATGAGTGTGTATTTCTTCTACAATCAGCAGAATGCAGTTAAAAAATAATATAATACTTCTCAAATCTTCCCCTTCTTCACCATAGCCTTTAGCAAGGCCCCCTCCACCAATCAGGTTTCACAGGAACTATTTCCATAACTCCCTCACTAGTGAATAAGACCCTCTCCACTTTCACCCCTACACCACCACCAGACATAGAAAGAGTTCTTCAGAAGTAGAAGGCAGAGGAGACGTGCCATGTAATACCACATAACATCTGCAGTAGTCATCCCCACCCTATTCCTGGTACTTACTCATCCCAAAGCCCCATTCCTCCCCTAAGCCTTGCCTTGTCCTTCAACTCCACTCTTTCCTCTTCCTTCTCTTTGGATGAGCATAAGGATGACGCTGGTTTGTAGGTATCAGGGATGGGGATGAAATAGAGGGGTGGGTTGGGTGAGGGTTATAGGGCAGTGACACCTCCAGAAGTCTCTATAGGAGGGAATTCAGGTAGAAATCTAGTTAAAATTGGGGAACTTGTATTCTATATTAATTTTGGATAACTTGGGGTAGGGGGATGCTGATTAGGGGTGTGGTAATAAAATAGTGTCTGCCCACCAAGCACAATGGTTTTAATTTGATTGTGTATTCCCTTGGGTGGTATGAATTAGGGTTGATGGAAATTATGGGGCATTCTAGTCCCATCAGGCCACCCCTGGTTTACCTCCACTTTAGCTTCCTGCTAACTCCTCATGACTCAGTCTCTCATCACTCAGTTCAAGCAGCACTTTCTCTGGAGGTTATTCCCTGACACCCTAGTCTTGATCACATGCCCCTCTCCTGGACTCTCATAACACTTTGGGTAAACCTTGATCCAAGCCCTTACCACACTCCAGTCTGTTGCTTCTCTTGCCTACCCTCACTAGACTACAGCTCCTTCTTTCATTCTGCATCCTGAGCACCAAGCACTGTGCCTGACAAATGACAAGTGCTCAATAATTACTTTTTAACAAATAATCATATGAATGAGCAGAGAAGAATTAAAGCTATAGGTAATTCATCTCAAGAAAATACGCGATTACAGAGTGATAATTGGTCTGCTATTCTATACCTCCACAACCCTGATGATTAAGCCAAAAGAAACAGGCTTTTTGTATAGGAAATTATAGTGAACTAGCATGTGAATCAAACAGTCACTGATGAATTAATGAACTAATGAATTCATCTAAAACAAGGCTCAGGACAAATCTTAAAACAAAATGAAACAAAAATGTATGACTATTTGATCCCCTAGAGCTGAAGGCAGATAACAGAGAGCAACAATACCATAGACTCAGAATCTAAGAAAGTCCAGGTAGGGATTTTCCAGTCCCAGTTAGGTGATAGTTATTTCAAGATAACTATCTTGAAATAGTTGTGGGAGCATCTGATATTCTTCTCCATGGACCTCTATAGCCTTGTCTTCCTTATCTTCCCACTCCAGAGCAGTAGGAAAGCCACTCTTATTTTTAGTTGCTTGCGACCAAACATAATTCGAATTAATACAGCTTCCTAAAGGAAATGAATCTTGAACAATGAACAAAGGTTGGCCAAAGCGCAGAAAAATAGATAGGATGTTTCAGGAAGACATACAGCATGAGCATAGGTATGGAGGTGTGAAACTGCATGGTGTGTGGAGAAGCAGACAGTAAGAACTCCAGTACACATTACAGGGCAGAGAAAAGCAGGACGTGAGGCTGGAAAACAGGTAGGAACTAAATCCAGGATAACACTGTATGCCATACAAGGGAGCCTAAATTTTTATCTTGACTATGGTGAGAAGCTATAAACAGTTTTTAGACAGGGGACTGATACAGTTGGATTAGCATCTAGAAAGATCACACTGGAAGTAGAGAAGGGAGCAAAGGGGAGAAAGCTGGAGGTGGATAAAGGGCTGACACAATAGTCTAGACATCCACTGCCCTGAAATTTACCTCCACATTCAAAGCAATAGAAAATAAGTCCACCCCAAGAAGTCAGAGATAACAGGGAATTTTGGGTGGAGTAATTGTGAAAAATTCATGTAGCCAACTCCAGTCCTTTATTTGAAAGGACAGCAAGCATAGAACTGACTAGTATGGCTTAGCCCAAGTCAGCAGGTCTGCCTCTGACCCATGAAGCGAACAACTCAAAATAATTGGGGCTTCCCTGGTGGCGCAGTGGTTGAGAGTCCGCCTGCCGATGCAGGGGACACGGGTTCGTGCCCCAGTCTGGGAAGATCCCACATGCCGCGGAGTGGCTGGGCCCGTGAACCATGGCAGCTGAGTCTGCGTGTCCGGAGCCTGTGCTCCGCAACAGGAGAGGCCACAGCAGTGAGAGGCCCGCGTACCGCAAAAAAAATAAAAATAAAAATAAATAATAATAATAATTGATCCCTAGACTTTTGCCTCATTCTTGACTTATGTCCTGAATCAGTTCAACTTGGATCTGCCTTGGATCTGCCTTGGCCTTTGCTCTGGGGCTCCTGCCTCATTTCCTGCTTATGGTCTTATAGTTAGCTCTCAAAACTCATGCCCAATTCTCTGATACATCCTCTGGTCATCCACTGCCGCATTTCTTTGCTCCCTTTGCAGCAAACTCCTCAAACCCTTCTCAGTACTGATTGTCTCCAAAACCTTTCCTTCCGTTCTATCTCAAACCCACCCACCACAGGCACTGAAATTTTTGTCAAGATCACCAAAGATATGCATATTGCTAAACACAATGATTGATTTTCGGTCCTCACCTTTGAATTATCAGATGCATTTGACCTCCTCCTCCTTCTTGATAAATGTTCTTCACCTTTAGTTTTGTCCTAGTTGCCTGACTGTCCCTTCTCAGTCTCCTGTGCTGTCTCCCTCTTCCACCTCACCCTTTATTTATTTATTTATTTTTTTTGCAGTACGCGGACCTCTCACTGTTGTGGCCTCTCCCGTTGCGGAGCACAGGTTCCGGACGCGCAGGCTCAGCGGCCATGGCTCACGGGCCCAGCCACTCCACGGCATGTGGGATCCTCCTGGACTGGGGCACGAACCCGTGTCCCCTGCATCGGCAGGCGGACTCTCAACCACTGCGCCACCAGGGAAGCCCCCCACCTCAGCTTTTAAATGTTGTGGGGTGTCCCAGGCTTGGTCCTCGGTCTTCTCTTTTCCATCTACACAACACTTTCTCAACTTGACACTACTGATGCTCAGAGCCAGATAACTCTTTGTGGTAGGGGGCCATCCTATGCACTGTAGGATATACAGCAACGTCTCTGGCCTCTATCCACTAGATTCCAGTAGCAACCCTTCCCCCCAATTGTGACAATGAAAAATGTTTCCAAATATTCCCTGGGTGGAGTGGGGAATCACCTCTGGTTGAGAACCTAGGTCTATAGGAAATTCTCCTTTAGATATTTTAGTTTATTTTTTAAAGTGATATTTTTCTATTTATTTATTTTTTGGCTGATTGGGTCTTCGTTGCTGTGCACGGGCTTTCTCTAGTTGCAGTGAGCGGGGTCTACTCTTCATTGCGGTGTGCAGGCTTCTCATTGCGGTGGCTTCTCTTGCTGCAGAGCACGGGCTCTAGGCATGCGGGCTTCAGTAGTTGTTGCACATGGGCTCAGTAGTTGTGGCTCGTGGGCTCTAGAGTACAGGCTTGGTAATTGTGGCACATGAGCTTAGTTGCTCCAAGGCACGTGGGATCTTCCCAGACCAGGGCTCGAACTCGTGTCCCCTGCATTGGCAGGCAGATTCTTAACGACTGCGCCACCAGGGAAGTCCCTCTTTTAAATATTTTAGACTTTAGTGATCTCTTCCAGTCTTTAGGCTTTAAATGCTATCTGTGTGCCAATGATTCCCAAATTTATATACCCAGTCCAGACCTCCCTCCTGAGCTCCAGACTATTCATTTTTGCGTTCAAATATTTCACTTCCGTGTCTAATGCATATTGCAAACTCAATACACAGTCTTCCCATCTCAGTTGAAGGTAATTCCATCCTTCCCCTTGTTCAGACTAAACATCTTGGATCCATCCTTGACTTCTCTCTTTTTTCCACACCCTGTATCCTGCCAAGAAATCCTATTAACTCCACCTTCAAAATACATCCAGCACCCAACCACTTCTCATCACCTCCACTGCTCCCCCCAATCCAGGTCACCATGATCTCACACCTGGGTCATTGCAAAGGCCTCCTAACTAGTCTCCCTGGTCACATCCTTGCACCCCTACTGTCTGTTCTCAGCAAAGCAGCCGGAATGAGTCTTTTAAAATATTAGGTCTGATCATTTCATCCCTTGCTTAGAACCCTCCACTGTCCTCTCACCTTACTCAGAGGAAACTCAAAGTCCTTACAAGTTCTTACGAGATCTGGCTGCTTGTTACCTCGCTGATCTTATAAACTGCTACCTTCAGTTATCACCATCTGAGATGAGAAAGCTGAGGGGAGCAGGTTTGGAAGGGACAACCAGGAGTTCACGTTTGGATGTTCCTAGACAAAGATGTTGTGTAGCAGTTGGATCTATAAATCTGGAATTCGGAGGGATTCTTGACTGGAGGTATAAATTTGGGAATTGTTAGCACACGGATGGCATTTAAAGACATGAGCCTGGAGCAGATCACCAAGGAAGTAGATATAGATAAAGAAAACTGGGCTTCCCTGATGGCGCAGTGGTTGAGAGTCCGCCTGCCGATGCAGGGGATGCGGGTTCGTGCCCCGGTCTGGGAAGATCCCACATGCCACGGAGCGGCTGGGCCCGTGAGCCATGGCCACTGAGCCTGTGCGTCCGGAGCCTGCGCTCTGCATTGGGAGAGGCCACGATGGTGAGAGGCCCACGTACCACAAAAAAAAAAAAAAAAGAGAGAACCAAGGACTGAGCCCCGGGGCACCCCAATATTAAATGAGTGGAAAGAAGGGGAGGAACCAGGAAAGGAGACGGAAAACAGCAATAAGTGAGGCAGGAGGGAAGCCAAGAGAGCATCGTGTCCTGCGAGCTAAGTGAAAACAGTCTATCAATGAACTAGAATCTGTCAGTCAAAGGTTTCTTTCCAAACCTAGACTCATCTCAGGGACTTCTCTAGGAAATTATAGTCTACTTGCCTAACAAAATGCAGTGGGCAATGGAAATATTTCTTTCATCACTATGCTTAATTGCTCAATAAGTTATTACATACAGTTCTTACGGTTCAGAGTCTTGTCTCCATTTAATTTCCATCTGTTTCCCTATTTATGACAGTATCACAGTCTAATTAAATAAACTGAAAGCTTAGGTGGTACGTGAATAGGGCATATTTATGTAGAAATACCGAATCAACACGTATGAGTAACATCTGAAATGTAATAATTGCAACATTACCTAATTATTAATCGTGTCATTTATCAAAATGAGTAGCTAAGGACCAAAACTGGGAGAAAGGGCTGTTCCTGACTCTAAACTTCATCCTAACGAAACCCTCTAAACACAAAATGGCTAATATTTAATAATCAATGTAGTATTTGTCCAGATAATATATTCATTAGTCAGTTGATTTCAAGGGTGTAGCCCAACACTTAGTGAGTGTTGGAACACTTAGGAACCACTCTGACTTGGTTATTTCTTCCAGCAATAGAGATGAGTACTGATCTGGCCAGTGTGGCATTAGTACCTTATGATAGCAAGGCACAAATGAAACGAGAATTAGAACTCAGGTCCATGTCTTTGCAAGAAAAGAGATGCCTGATGTCATTTCTAGATGGCTTCCTGGAAACATTTACTGCCCCGTAAAGTGGAGGCTGCCTGTTCTTAGCTTCTGATCACGCTTCGAAATCCGAAGCTCTTGTGGTTATACTAAAAAGGGCCTTCAAGGTCTTAAAATGTGAAATTAAGTAACCATTTGAAATTTTTTAAAGCACCGTTTTTACAACACAAGGATAAATCCCAAACCCAAGCTAGGTTTCATTCACATTCCTTGACGAATCAGACTTCACAAAAACAATTCAGGTCCTTCTAAAGTTCCTGTAGAGTAAACAAGCACGAAGAGCCACGTTTTGGCAGTTAGGGTGAAGTCAGAGCAGACCTACATTCTGAATCTGCGAATGGCACAGTCCTGGGAGGCTCAGCTATGCCAGATGCAAGAAAAGGTAGAGTAGCTGTCACATGTCCTAGCCAAGTGACACGCACAACCGTGAGGCCCCCAGTGCCCACTACTTGAATGAGTGGATGAATAAAAACCTGGGTTTTAATGAAAATGTCTATGAAAAAAAGTCCAGGATGGAAAAAACTGCCCTGACACCGATTCTGGGAAAAGAGCTCTGGGGAGTGAAATCCAACTCAAGTTCAAATGATCCAGCATTGTTATACTACATAATAAGTCAACACAATCTTATTAGATGGAAGCTTTCAGATCAAGGGAAGTAATTGTCCCTATACTTGACATGAATTAGACCTCACCTGGAATGTTATGTTTCATGCCAGGAAAGACATAGTAAGGAGGACATTGGCAACCCCAGGATTCTCCAGAGGATGCCCTAGATTGCTTAGCACAGGGCCTTGGACCTAAAGCTGCTCAATAAGTAAGTACTGTATTACCCTGAGCTAATATTGTAGAGTCTGGAAATCACATGAGAAATGATTAAGGGAAGTCGAAAGGAGGTGGGCTTTATTTAGCTTAACACAAGGCACTTTCTAACAGAGCTGCCCCACAATGAAACAAGATACCCAACAAAGTAAGGATCTTAGTATGGAGAGTATTTCAGCAGGTATTCCAGCTCATCTACCAGGGGTGCTACCAAAGAATCACTTGTACTAAGTGGGAGATTGAAATGAGTGATTCCAAGAGCTCTTTCAGCTCTGGGGTCTCTGGAACAGAGGCCAGGGCCTACCGAGGGTATGGCCATGGCTGGTCCGCTCCCCTCCCCACCATGAGCCTCCACTCTGCATCCTCTTCTTCAGAGAGGGATGCTGTTAGGCTCCAGGCTGCAACTTTACCCTTCGCACAGCCAAGGACAGCCGCCCTGTGGGGCATCTTGTTGTGACAGAGTCACCAGCACTGGACACTGGGTACTGCCCTATGCCTAAATCGGCCATACCACTTGCTTTCCCTTGCCGTGCTTCACACTCTACTTGAAGCTGATTTTGAAGTCATTCTGCAAGAAATAATGATCTTTGGCTGGGAACTTTGTACCTGAGCTCTCCTTATCCAATAGCCAATTGTACATACTTAAAAAAATTAATAAGATGGTGGGCTTCCCTGGTGACGCAGTGGTTGAGAGTCCGCCTGCCGATGCAGGGGACGCGGGTTCGTGCCCCGGTCCAGGAAGATCCCACATGCCGCGGAGCGGCTGGGCCCGTGAGCCATGGCCGCTGAGCCTGCGCGTCTGGGGCCTGTGCTCCGCAACGGGAGAGGCCACAGCAGTGAGAGGCCCGCGTACCGCAAAAAAAAAAATTAATAAGATGGGAGTATGGGGACGGGGCGGGGGCAGGTGTGCAGCAGTAGGAGCCATCCTGGTCCCTCCCTCACACAAACACCCTGAACGCTTTCGAGTAAAATTCCCAGCATATCGCTAGACTCAAGCATCTGGCGATATTGCATGAGGCAACAGTGGCATCTAGTGGTTACATAAATTAGTCACACCCATGCTCAGTTGAAGCAAGAAAAAAACAACAAAAACCCAATCTTTCTGCCCCTCCCTTTGTACCTCTTACCCACCCAGACCTGCTGGGAAGTTAGTTGGAAAATAGAAAGTCAGTAAAACAGAGAATCATTAAAACGATGCATGAAGAGCTTCCTAAACACTTAATATAGCTAACTATACCTTCGTTTAGCCATTGATGTATAGCCAAGGTTTCCTTCCAGAAGGTAGATCCACTAAGTCATCGCTATTCTATGTTGCGTAAATCAAACATCATATATCATCTATAATATCCAGTTTTTGTTTATTTAAATAGTTGAGAATCTTAAGACACTTGTGAAATAAGATTCCCTCCACTGATTTTTGTGGGGTTTTTTCTCTTAGAGTTGTCTCTCATTACTTTTTTTTTTATAATCATGACCCTTCAATTCCAAAACTAACTTAAGAAGGGAGAGACACCAGGGTGGATTTCAGTATTTGGGGAGCTAGTTGCCCATGTGGCATCCCACACACCATGGGAGGCCAGCCCCTGTTCCAGTCGACCCTGACTCAGAGGTGGGGAGATCTTGTCAGTGTCCATAGTACACTTCTCCATTGCCTCCTAGATCTGCCTCTTTCATCATATCCAATTTTTAACTGGGGGGAGGGGCGCAAGAGGGCAGATGAAGGCACAGGCTTCTAGAAGCACTATCACTTCTGTTAGTTTAGGATGTGAGCGCTGGAACCACACTCTGGGTTCAACTCAACTCTCTGCCACTTTCGAACTCTATGACCATGAGAAAGTTCCTTATCCTTTCTAAGCCCAGGTTCCTTCCTCATCTGTAACCTAAGAAGGAACACTAGTACCCGCTCTTCAGGTGGCTATGAGAGTTGAACGAGGTAATCCAGGTTAGGCCCTTAACACAGAACCTGTCAAACAGGAAGCACTCAATAAATAATTATTGTTATCTTGTGTTTATCTCCTTTCACTATCCCGTGGATCAACAGTTCTCAAACTTTTTGGTCGTGGGATCCCTTTAACTTCTTAAAAATTTTAAATTCTTAAAAATTATACGGACCCTAAAGAGCTTAAAGTTTATATATATATTTTGGTATTTACTGTATTATAAGTTAATTTGAAATCTTTGAATTCTTTTTTAAATGACAATAAATCCATTAACATAAATAACATTTTACAAAAAATAGCTTCATTTTCCAAAACAAAAATATTTGGTAAGAGAGTGGCATTGCTTTACACTTCTGCAAATTTCTTTCACGTCTCGTTATTAAGATAGTTGGTTACCCATATCTGCTTCTGCATTCAATCTGTTCTAATATCACACATCATGTAGCCTCTGAAAAACTCCTTGTACACCCATGAGAAAATGAGAGTGAAACAGACAAATAACGTCTCAGTGTTGTTATAAACATAGTTTTGATCTCAGGGACCCCATGAAAGGACCTCAGGGACCCACAGGGTTCCCAGACCACACTTTGAGGTTTGCAGTTGTAGCCCATAGCACCAGTCCAGATTTTCTGCTGTCAAGATCAGTACGGCAGGGGCTTCCCTGGTGGCGCAGTGGTTAAGAATCCACCTGCCAATGCAGGGGACACGGGTTCGAGCCCTGGTCCAGGAAGATCCTACATGCCGTGGAGCAACTAAGCCCATGTGCCACAACTACTGAGACTGCGCTCTAGAGCCTGCGAGCCACAACTACTGAAGTCTGCGTGCCTAAAGCCCGTCCTCCACAACAGGAGAAGCCACCACAATGAGAAGCCCGCATACCACAACAAAGAGTAGCCCCCGCTAGCCACAACAAGAGAAAGCCTGTGCGCAGCAATGAAGGCCCAATGCAGCCAAAAATAAATAAATTAATTTTTAAAAAAAAAGATCAGTATGGCAGAATCACTGGTCACAAGTCAGCTCACTGTCAGAATCTGGGAGGATTTTTGTAGACTACAAGGCCAATGGACCTGGACATGAAAACACAATCGCTGACACAGCCATGACCTTGCCCTGCTGAGAGGAGGCAGGAAGGCCTTTCATCCCAAGCCTAACTCATACCATCTGGTTCAGAAGCTCAGACCCAGGCCATGCAGAAGGCCAGATCCCCACTTCTCTACTGCACAGAGGAAGCTGGGTTCTGACTACTAATATTATTACAGGAATCCATCCATTTCTCTGGGTTAAGATATGCAGTTGTTTTTTGTTATTTGTTTCTTGTTTGTGTTAGTTTTTTTTTTTTTTCGGAAGAGAGTGATTTCAAGGTAAGTAAGATATACACTTGGTATAATTCCTTTTTTAGAAAATATCTCTTTTAAAATCTGGAAATCCAGTGGTTGGGTGTGACCTAATCATTAATTTGTTATTTTTTGAATTGTTATTTGTGGCAAGCCTTTATACAAATTTTGATGCTGAGTGAGACCTTTTCAAAAGTGTTTTATTTATTCTTTCCTTTCCTGACCTTTCAAGCTACTTCAGTGTAACTACAAGGTGACATCATATTTACTATGTCCCTCTGTGATACCCAAAATCCCATATGAGGCAAACTCAAACAATGGTTTATTCTCTGCACCCAGTGGGGATGGTTCCTCTCTGAGAGGCTTCCTTCCAGAGATTATCTCGAAGAGAGTTTTCAAAAGGAGGGCAGAACCAGGCTGGGACTGACTCTGGGTGCAGAGCTTACATTTCACCCTCCTCAAGGCTCTAAAACACGGGTTATCTCCCCCCACCCCAGCCCCACTAGTTGTAGAAACTTGAAAAGTTACCTTATCTGTCATCACCTTGAGCTGCTGGTAGCAAAACCCAAATCAAAGCGGCTCAAGTGGAGAGGGATTTCTGAAGGAGATGCTCATTTATTGAAAGTACTTGCAGTGTTTCCACTCAGTTCAGGAGTGCTATGAAAATAAAAACAATACGATGTTTCAATTGTTGGCTGTGAGATTTTTAACATAGGAACATATTTGTATTAATATAAATAGGACACTAAGTGAAAATTTTCCGACTCTTAGGTGAAGCATATTCTAATCTCTAGATCTATCACCATCTCTGTCTCCTATATTATCTATCTTGTGCCTATTCCTATTTTTATGCCTATAGCTATGTCTCTACCTTCACACATGTATCCCAGTAACTTTGCCTTTGCTGTTCCTTCTACCTGGGACATGTTTCCCCCAAACACCGACATGATCACCTGTGACAATAGAGTGGTCCACAACACGAGCTCTCTGACCGGCCTCCTGTGACTCCCTCCAGTTCCTCTGCCAATGGTACATTCCATGCACATGGGGAGGGAAGGGACATACAGTGGTGTTCTGGTAATGGTACAATGGTACCGTTGTCATCCGTGAAAAAGACTGGGCCAGATCAGTGGTTTTCAAACTCTGCTCTCCAGAACCCCAAAGCCTCCACAGAGCAGCTTGGGGGTGACCTCAGGCAACAACAGGGGAAGCGAGTCAGGAGGGCTTTGGCCTCTCCACCCCTCAACCCCCAACCAGAGTAGCTCTGTTATTGCTCAGGAGATTTGCTTTGAATACAAGGTTCTGTTGTGGATCTGAAAGTCCAGAAATATACCGTAAAACATACAGGAATTTAGGATGGGATAAAAATGGCATTTCAAATCAGTAAAGGGAAGATGAATTATTTAATAAATAATTCACTGGGTAACCATTTAGAAAAAAATGTTAAAAATCAGTTCACCAAGATCAAAAACAAAGTGAAAATAAAGGCAAACAAAACTGGTCTTCTAGCACAGATGGATTAAGAAGCACTGATGCATTTAGATTTGTGACCTCAACATGACAGCCTTCTATACTTTGTATACTCCCTGTGCCTGATGGTTAAGGTGATTATTTCTGGAGATCTGAATGGCGGACTTGTTTGTGACAACATCTGAGATTTGCCCATATAGTGTAGGATCATGAAGGCTTTTCTTCCTCCTCAATGAGTCCACTGTCTAGCAATGATTATGTGACTTCAAGAAGAAAGCACCTGGTTGAATTCATTAAAACATGAATTTAACGTCAAACAACTGAAGAATCTTATAGCTGGTTCCCTGGGAAGAAGTTTGTACACAGCTACCTGGTGCTAATCCTTTCTCACCTCTAGGGTGAGTGCCTCAGAAAGAACCAAACCAGTCCACACTGTGATCTTGGACTCCCAGCCTCCAGAACTGGGAGAAAATTAGGTTCTAGTAGATAAGCCACCCAGTCTGTTATACTTTGTTAAGGTGGCCCCGTACTGTAATACACTCAATATGCACTAGATGTAGCCACATAGGAAGACTTTTATAATGAACTTGAATTTTGTCGTCAAAAAAAAAATGTTAAGAGGGAAACTAATGCATACCTTACACAAAAGAAAATACCAGTTGGATCAAAGATTTAAGCATGAATGGAGAGAGTGTGGAGAAAAGCGAACCCTCCTACCCCGTTTGTGGGAATATAAATTGGTACAGCCACTGTGGAGAACAGTACGGAGGTCCCTTAAAAAACTAAAAATAGAACTACCATATGACCCAGCAAACCCACTCCTGAGCATACATCCAGACAAAACTCTAACTGGAAAAGATACATGCACCCCAATGTTCATTGCACCACTAATTACAATAGCCAAGCAACCTAAATGGAAGCAACCAAAATGTCCATCAGGAGATGAATGGATAAAGAAGATGTGGTACATATATACAATGGAATATTACTCAGCCATAAAAAAGGAATGAAATAATGCCATTTGCAGCAACATGGATGAACCTAGAGATTATCATACTAAGTGAAGCAAGCCAAAGACAAATATTACATGATATCACTTACATGTGGAATCTAAAAAGTGATACAAATGAACTTATATACAAAACAGATATAGACTCACAGACATAGAAAACAAACTTATGGTTACCAAAGGAGAAAGGAGTTGGAGAGGGATAAATTAGGAGTTTGGGATTAGCAGATACAAATTATTATATATAAAACAAACAACAAGGTCCTGTATAGCCTTGTACTATACAGCACAGGGAACTATATTTAATATCCTGTAATAAAACATAATGGAAAAGAATATGAAAAATAATATGCATATTATATACACATACATACATATGTATAACTGAATCACTTTGCCGTATACCCAAAACTAACACAACGTTGTAAATAAACTACATTTCAATTTTTCAAAAAATATTTAAGCATGAAAATACAACCTATAAAAGTAGAAGAAAAACATTAGAGAATTTTCAAAGAATTACAAAGATGTGGGGAAGCGCTTCCTAAATATCACACAAAACCCAGACACTATAAAATAAAAGGCTGATGAATTTGAAAAGATAAAAATTGTTTTAAAATATATATGTGTGTCAAAAAATTAGCATAATCATTAGAATTAGAAATGAAAAAGGAGAAGTAGCAACTGACACTGCAGAAATACAAAGGATCATGAGAGATTACTACAAACAACTATATGCCAAGAAAATGGACAATCTGGAAGAAATGGAAAAATTCTCAGAAAAGCACAATCTTCTGAGACTGAACCAGGAAGAAATAGAAAATATAAACAGAACAATCACAAGCACTGAAATTGAGAATGTGATTAAAAATCTTCCAACAAACAAAAATCCAAGACCAGATGGCTTCACAGGCGAATTCTATCAAACATTTAGAGAAGAGCTAACACCTATCCTTCTCAGACTCTTCCAAAATGTAGCAGGGGGAGGAACACTCCCAAACTCATTCTGCAAGGCCACCATCACCGTGATACCAAAACCAGACAAAGATGTCACAAAGGAAGAAAACTACAGGCCAATATCACTGATGAACATAGATGCAAAAACCCTCAACAAAATACTAGCAAACAGAATCCAAGAGCACATTACAAGGATCATAAACCATGATCAAGTGGGGTTTATCCCAGGATTGCAAGGATTCTTCAATATACACAAATCAATCAGTGTGGTAAACCAGATTAACAAATTGAAGGAGAAAAACCATATGATCATCACAATACATGCAGAAAAAGCTTCTGACAAAATTCGGCACCCATTTATGACAAAAACCCTCCAGAAAGTAGGCATAGAGGGAACTTACCTCAACATAATAAAGGCCATATATGACAAACCCAGAGCCAACATCGTCCTCAATGGTGAAAAGCTGCAACCATTTCTTCTAGGATCAGGAACAAGACAAGGTTGTCCACTCTCACCACTATTATTCAACATGGCTTTGGAAGTTTTAGCCACAGCAATCAGAGAAGAAAAAGAAATAAAAGGAATCCAAATCAGAAAAGAAGAAGTAAAGCTGTCACTGTTTGCAGATGACATGATACTATAAATAGAGAATCTTAAAGATGTTACCAGAAAACTACTAGAGCTAATCAAAGAATTTGGTAAAGTAGCAGGATGCAAAATTAATGCACAGAAATCTCTTGCATTCCTATACACTAATGATGAAAAATCTGAAAGAGAAATTAAGGAAACACTCCCGTTTACCACTGCATCAAAAAGAATAAAATACCTAGGAATAAACCTACCTAAGGAGACAAAAGACCTGTATGCAGAAAACTATAAGACACAGATGAAAGAAATTAAAGATGATACAAACGGATGGAGAGATATACCATGTTCTTGCATTTGAAGAATCAATATTGTGAAAATGACTCTACTACCCAAAGCAATCTACAGATTCAATGCAATCCCTATCAAACTACAAATGGCATTTTTCACAGAACTAGAACAAAAAATTTCACAATTTGTATGGAGACACAAAAGACCCCTAATAACCAAAGCAATCTTGAGAAAGAAAAACGGAGCTGGAGGAATCAGGCTCCTGGACTTCAGACTATACTACAAAGCTACAGTAATCAAGACAGTATGGTACTGGCACAAAAACAGAAATATAGATCAACGGAAGAGGATAGAAAGCCCAGAGATAAACCCATGCACATATGGTCACCTTCTTTTTGATAAAGGAGGCAAGAATATACAATGGAGAAAAGACAGCCTCTTCAGTAAGTGGTGCTGGGAAAACTGGACAGCTACATGTAAAAGAATGAAATTAGAACACTCCCTAACACCATACACAAAAATAAACTCAAAATGGATTAAAGACCTGAATGTAAGGCCAGACACTATCAAACTCTTAGAGGAAAACATAGGCAGAACATATGACATAAATATGACATATGACATAAATCACAGCAAGATCCTTTTTGACCCACCTCCTACATAAATGGAAATAAAAACAAAAATAAACAAATGGGACCTAATGAAACTTAAAAGCTTTTGCACAGGAAACGAAACCATAAACAAGATCAAAAGACCACCCTCAGAATGGGAGAATATATTTGCAAATGAAGCAACTGACAAAGAATTAATCTCCAAAATTTACAAGCAGCTCATGCAGCTCAATATCAAAAAGCAAACAACCCAATCCAAAAATGGGCAGAAGACCTAAATAGACATTTCTCCAAAGAAGATATACAGGTTGTCAACAAAGACATGAAAGGATGCTCAACATCACTAGTCATTAGAAAAATGCAAATCAAAACTACAATGAGGTATCACCACACCCGAGTCAGAATAGCCATCATCAAAAAATCTACAAACAATAAATGCTGGAGAGGGTGTGGAGAAAAGGGAACCCTCTTGCGCTGTTGGTGGGAATGTAAATTGATACAGCCACTATGGAGAACAGTATGGAGGTTCCTTAAAAAACTAAAAATAGAGCTACCATATGACCCAGCAATCCCATTACTGGGCATATACCCTGAGAAAACCATAATTCAAAAAGACACATGCACCCCAATGTTCACTGCAGCACTATTTACAATAGCCAGGACATGGAAGCAACCTAAGTGTCCATCGACAGATGAATGGATAAAGAAGATGTGGCACATGTATACAATGGAATATTACTCAGCCATAAAAGGAAACAAAATTGAGTTATTTGTAGTGAGGTGGATGGACCTAGACTCTGTCATATAGAGTGAAGTAAGTCAGAAAGACAAAAACAAATACCATATGCTAACATATATATATGGAATCCAAAAAAAAATGGTTCTGAAGAACCTAGGGGCAGGACAGAAATAAAGACGTAGACGTAGAGAATGGACTTGAAGACACGAGGAAGGGGGAAGGGTAAGCTGGAACAAAGTGAGAGAGTAGCATGGACATACATATACTACCAAATGTAAAATAAATAGCTAGTGGGAAGCAGCCACATAGCACTGGGAGATCAGGTCCGTGCTTTGTGACCACCTAGAGGGGTGGGATAGGGAGGGTGGGAGGGAGACACAAGATATGGGGATATATGTATATGTATAGCTGATTCACTTTGTTATAAAGCAGAAACCAACACACTATTGTAAAGCAATTATACTCCAATAAAGTTGTTAAAAAAATAAAATAAAAACAAAGTAGCATAAACAAATTTAAAGATAATCAGCAATGAGAAAAATATCACAACTCATATTATAGACAAGGACATTTTTCTTAGTATATAAAGAACTGGTATCAATAAGGATAAAAAAATAGGAAAGAACAAAAATGAGCAAAGTCTATGAACAAAGGACACATAAAGAATTTTTAAATAAATGTTAACTTCATGAATATTTTTTAAATGTACATTAACTACCTGATCAAAAGGTTTGGTAAGATACTGAATAACGTGAGGGTAGAAGGAATTGGGCATTTTCATACAGCACCAATGGAAGTCAAAATTTATATACAGAACATCTGTAGATAGTAATTTGGCAACTTTATCAAAATCTAAAATGCACATTGTTAACAGGTAATTCCATATCTAGGAATTTGTCCTATAGCAAAACTTGCTCGTTTGCAACATAACAACACATGTACAAGGATATGCATATTCCATATTGGAAGCAACCAAATTATCTAACAATGTACAAGAGGGCAAATCCACTGTGTAGAGTAAAATAAAATGCAGCAGTAAAAACAGACTGAGGTTGACACCTGCACTGTTATGGAATGACCTCCATGATACGTTAAGTATAAAAGAAAGGTTCGGGCTTCCCCGGTGGCCCAGTGGTTGAGAGTCCGCCTGCCGATGCAGGGGACACAGGTTCGTGCCCCGGTGCGGGAAGATCCCACATGCCACGGAGCGGCTGGGCCCGTGAGCCATGGCCACTGAGCCTGCGCGTCCAGAGCCTGTGCTCCGCAATGGGAGAGGCCACAACAGTGAGAGGCCCGCGTACCCAAAAAAAAAAAGAAAGGTTCAAGACTTCCCTGGTGGCACGGTGGTTAAGAACCTGCCTGCCAATGCAGGGGACATGGGTTCGATCCCTGGTCCAGGAAGATCCCACATGCCATGGAGCAACTAAGCCCATGCACCACGACTACTAAGCCTGTGCTCTAGAGCCCACGAGCCACAAATACTGAGCCTGCACACCACAACTACTGAAGCCCGCGCGCCTAGAGCTGGTACTCCGCAACAAGAGAAGCCACCACAATGAGAAGCCCGCGCACCACAAGGAAGAGTAGCCCCCGCTCACCGCAACTAGAGGAAACCCGCGCACAGCAAGGAAGACCCAATGCAGCCATAAATAAATAAATTTATTTTTTTTTAAAAGGTTCAGAAGGTTATTATGCTGCTACTTATAAATATGTGTGTGTGAAAGTGCTTGAATATGCATAAAATCTTCCTGGAAGGGTATGCAAGAAAATAGTAGCAGTGGTTTCCAGTGGGTAGAGAAATTGGTTGGCTAAGAGGCAAGGCATGGAGGGAGACCTAGTTTTTACCATGTGCTTTTTTGTACATTTTGAATTTTCACCATGTGCAAATATGTGCAAAGTGAAAGTTTAAATAATTTTGTAAATGTCCTGTTGCTTAAAGATATTGAAAACCACTGAGCTCCATGATCTCTAGGTCTGATATTTAGTAATTCCATTATTCCAATACACTTTTGTTAAATAATTCTATGATTCTGTGATTTGTTTCCCACTTAAAAAATGCACTAGAGGGCTTCCCTGGTGGCGCAGTGGTTGAGAATCTGCCTGCTAATGCAGGGGACACGGGTTCGAGCCCTGGTCTGGGAGGATCCCACATGCCGCGGAGCAACTAGGCCCGTGAGCCACGACTACTGAGCCTGCGCGTCTGGAGCCTGTGCTCCGCAACAAGAGGCCGCGATAGTGAGAGGCCCGCGCACCGCGATGAAGAGTGGCCCCCGCTTGCCACAACTAGAGAAAGCCCTCACACAGAAATGAAGACGCAACACAGCAAAAATAAATAAATTAATTAATTAATAAAAAAAACTCCTACCCCCAACATCTTCTTTAAAAAAAAAAAAAAATGCACTAGAAACTCCAGTCCATAGTTCCACGTGCAAAAAAAAAAAAAAAATCTTTAAGCTTTTCACCATCTGCTAGTTTGGTTGCATATACATATGTGGAGTTCATCAGGTGACAGTTATATGTAATCTGACTTTTCACAGACCTCAGCAAATTTTTCATCCAGGTAGGGTCCCTGTAACAGCAACAACTCAAACCACTGTTCTCACATACATCTTTTGAGGTAGGGCCTATAAAGTCTTCCTATCCTCTTAACAACACAGGACAAGGTTTTCTTGAAATCCTGAAGAGGTGCTTCTCTTGTTTTCCCAAACAGGTGTGCTCCCCAGCGGGTGCTCCTACAACTCTGCTGGATGCCTCAGCTCCCCAAGAGGCCCACTCCCCTACCCAGCCCTGCTGCTTCCCGGCAGATGCCACCAGAGCTGCTCCAGAGCCTTCTCTGTCAGAGAGCTGCATGAGCACCTGAGGGAGGGAAGGGAAATGCCCTCCGTTTCCATTATAGCCAGTGACAGCAATTCCAGAAATATGCTGCGTGGACACCCAAATTTTGTGGAATTCAGTTAAAACAACCCTTCCATGTTTTGCATATAGTTTCTCTGCTCTCCACAGGACTCAGCTGTGAATGCAGATGGGGCTGGAACAATAGGTAAGATTGGTGGAAAATCGTTTCATACTCAGAATCACTTGTCCTTCTGCCACAAGGAGATACAAGGCCAAAGAAGATCCAAAGGCTGGAGGAAAGAACCCTCTTCGTAAAACAAGAACCACTCTCCCTGACTCTCACCAGCTTACCCTATCTATTATTATGATGGGGAGGACAGAGCCCCCCAAAAATAATAGAGCTCAAGAGAGGTTTGACTCACTAAACTAAAAATATTAGCTACTTTTTACTGACTAAACTATTAGCTACTTTGTACTGACTGTACCACTATTTTGCCTTTTTAACCTGTAATCTTCATAAAATGCCTGTTCCAACTGACAGGTTTTTAATATGAATGATAGAAAACACAACCAAACAGGCTAAAACCAAAAACTGGAATGTTGGCTGATGTAATAAATGGTGTACAGAGATTAATTTAACTTCAGGTATGGCCTGATCCAGGGGTCATCTGATATGAAAAGGGCCTGGTTTCTGTTTCTGAGCTCTGCTTGTTCAGTGTTGACTCACTTCTTCAAGAAACTCTCCTCTCATGGGGAGATGTTACAAGATGGCTGCCAGCAGCAACTCCTGGGCTTTTTCCTTGAGGTTCAAATCCACTAAAAAACGAGCAAATCAGCTTCCCCAAGAGTTCAAAACAAGAGCCCAGGAATTGAGTTTCTTTGCCCATGTGCTTGACCATGAGTCAGACACCACAGCAGGGAAGAGGGAGAGTGCTGAATGGCTTAGCTTGGTCCCTGTGCTCCTGGGGCATCAACTTCACCAGACTACATGGAGAGAGTTAGAGGAGAACAAAGCTCTCCAGGGCATTGTTGCCAAAGGAAGGTAGTTAATTCTAGGCAGCAAAAATAGCAGAAGCCCACAACAAACCTTATGAGGTTGAAATTATTATCCTCCTTGTACAGATGTGGAGATAGAAGGTCCCAGATGTTAAGAAACTTACACATCATACTATTGGAAAGTGGCAGGGATTGGATCTGACCCCATTGATGTGTGTGATATGACTAAAAGGATGGGTGGGTGTTTCCCAAGCAGACTGGAGCAAGGAGGGTGCTCTAGGTAGAGGTTAATGAATACACAGTTACGAGGGTGTTGGGAGAGCAAGGAGCTTTCAGGGAATTTCAGGTTGCTGTATGCAAAGTTCTCAGACGGTGCAGATAGTGCAAGGCAAAGAGCTTAAGCTCTCGTGTCAGAGGGATCAGGACCCTGCTATTTACCATGAGGTAAATGTGGTCAAGGACATAACAAGTCACCCCACTTTTATCATCTCTAATACAGGAATAATATGCTTTGTGGGGTTCTTGGGAGGAATATGCCAACGAGATAACATATATAAAGGAGCTAGTATAGTGCCTAGCAGACAGGATCTCAACAAATGGTTGATGTTATTCTGCTGATGATGATAGATTGCAGAAGGCAATGAATGGAAAAGATGGTGGGAAAATAAGCTGGAAAAATAACCACAGGCCAGATCAAACTAAGACAAGGGTTTTAGCCTTTATACTCCAGAAGATGGGAACCGATTGAAGGATTTTGTCCAGAGGAATGGTCTGATCAGTTTTTCATTTTAGAAGAATCACTCCGGCAGCAATATGTAGCCATGGCAACAGAGAGAGGTGGGGTAGGATGGGAGAGACTAGTTGAAGGACATTTAAAATAGGTTGACCAGTGGTTGTCAAATCTAGTTCAGTATCAAAATTTCTAGGGGAGGTTTTTTTGTTTTGTTGTTGCTTTATTTTGTTTTAATACAGATTTCTAAACTCTCCAGGGGTTGGGAGACACCTGGGTTGAAATATCAGCTAAGTCCCACCCAGAAAACTGTTGGCCCCTTAGGGAAATTGATCCACCTCCTTCCCAAGGATCAACATCACCTAAAGAAAAACTAGAAGTGTTACAGGAATATATAAAAGGAATGCAAATATTAAGAAACAGTCAACTTTCTGGTTTTTTAACCTTAAAAAGAAGTCTCTCGAGGCCCCTGGGATGCAGGGTGTAGCAGTCAGATAAGGCTTACCGGTGCTGGAAGGAATGAAGAGAATGGGATAGAGAGTGACTTTGAAAAAGGTCAGTGGGTTTGATCAGAGCTGAGCACCAGGAAAGAAGTAGACTCAGATTCAAGACATAGGCAGCAAGGAAATTCCAACCCCAAGAGTCTATGGGTCCCCATTTGGTCCCCATTTAATTGAGCCCAGGCTGCCTTTATGGAAGAGCTACACTGCACGGCTCTGCTTTAGCCATCATCCAGTAAGGGCTTCCCATCCGTAACTGTATCCTAGTGATTCTATGACTCCAGACTTCACTGAAACTTTCATCTGAACTGCCTCATGTGGATAAGAGATAACTGCCATTTCAATGGCCCAAACACTCATGGGCCATTGTACTTCCATCCTGTAGATCAAATAATTCATGTAACCATTACCCTTATTCTCAGATGTTTACATTGTTTATACTGTTTCCAAATTTCCTCTAGTAAATTTAACAATGCAGTGAAAATCTGCACATAAAACTTTCACTGCTATCACTTGCAACTCTAAAATATCTTAATATGCTTCGATGAAACCCTGTAATGGCTATTTTCTCAAGTTCAAAGATACCAAATCTCAAGCACCACTTCCTTCTCAAAGGATGCAATTAGGGATCATTTGAAAAAGTTAAATATTTGTTGATTTTTTTAAAATCTCTTAGTGAGCAAATAAAAGGTACTTTCCTTAACCTGATAAAAGATACCTACCAGGAATCTCAGGAAACATCTTACTTAATGGTTTTCTTAAAAGTCAGGAATGAGATATGAATGCCCATTATCACTGCTTCTATCAATGATGGAGGTCCTAGGGAAAAAAAAGAAAGAAACGACTGCCTCATCCAGAGGTGTAGAGAAACAGGCATTCTGCTTGTATATATAGTAAGTTCAGTCTTCAAGGATGGCAATTTGGTGATACATATATATACGTTTTAAAAATGCACATACTTTCTGACCCTGCAACTCCACCTGGATGAACATACCCTAAGAAACTTCTTAGGGCTGTGTACAAAGTTATAAGTATTAGGATGTTCTCTCCAGTACTACCTACAATCAAAAAATACCTGTTTGAGATACACATTACCATATATAAAATAGATAAACAACAAGGATTTACTGTACAGCACAGGGAACTATATTCAATATCTCGTAATAATCTATAATGGAAAAGAATCCAAAAAATAATATATACATATATATAACCAAATTACTTTACTATATACCTGAAACTAACACAATATTGAAAATCAACTACACTTCAATTAAAAAAAAAAACACCTCGTGGACGAGACACTGGTTATGTGAATTCTGGCATAAACACATGATGAAATAATAGTTACTGAAAATGATACTGTAAAAGAGCATTTACTGGAAAGAAAGCTTAAACCAGTTTTCTCAATATACCTTTTTGTAGATAGTGGTGTGTATATACACGAACACACATAAAAAAACATAGTGGAGAGACCCATACCAGAATACCAATGATTCCTTGTGCTCTTTCTGTTTTCCAGATTTTCTTAACACATGTCATTTTTCTAATTAGGAAACTTATTTAAAATGCTGCCTCAAATGATGGCTGTAGGTAGCAAAAAAAAAGTGGCTCAGCAGCACTATTTACAATAGCCAGGACATGGAAGCAACCTAAGTGTCCATTGACAGATGAATGGATAAAGAAGATGTGGCACATATATACAATGGAATATTACTCAGCCTTAAAAAGAAACGAAATTGAGTTATTTGTAGTGAGGTGGATGGACTTAGAATCTGTCATATAGAGTGAAGTAAGTCAGAAAGACAAAAACAAATACTGTATGCTAACACATATATATGGAATCTAAAAAAAAAATGGTCTGAACAACCTAGGGGCAGGACAGGAATAAAGACGCAGACGTAGAGAATGGACTTGAGGACACGGGGAGGGGGAAGGGTATGCTGAGACAAAGTGACAGAGTGGCATGGACATATATACACTACCAAATGTAAAACCGCTAGCTGGTGAGAAGCAGCTGCATAGCACAGGGAGATCAGCTCAGTGCTTTGTGACCACCTAGAGGGGTGGGATAGGGAGGGTGGGAGGGAGGGAGACGCCAGAGGGAAGAGATATGGGGATTTATGTATATGTATAGCTGATTCACTTTGTTATACAGCAGAAACTAACACACCATTGTAAAGCAATTATACTCCAATAAAGATGTTAAAAAAAAAAAGTGGCTCAGAAAGAGTAAAGGGAGATTTTATGAGGGGAGATGGCAGGCTGTACACTTGACCACGACTCTCCGTTATCTAGAATCCATAAGACCAGGAAGCTAAATGGCATTCTTATTGTTCTATTTTATTAAAACAAAGAAAAATGACAGATCCACAGGTTATTTTTATACACACACATACATTCACACACACATACACACATTCCTGAATAAACTCGTTTACTCATATTCGGGAACTCGCCATTCTGCCAAGTTCTTGGCAGGTCACAGGCCACCCAGCAACCCAGTGATTAGACCGGCGGAGATGGAGTTTATTGGGCTGTTCTCTTGGTGCATGTGATGAAGGTGGGGTAAAGTTGACAGGGTAAGGAAAGGGGGTGGGCAAAGTCACAAGAGCGTTCTATGCAGGCGCTCAGATAAACAACATCACAATAGCTACAACAATGAGAATCTTTATGCATATATCTTTGTAATCAGTACAGTTCTTCAGAACAAGAGAGACTGAAAAAGGGAATACAATATTCCAAACAGTTACAGCCCCATAGGTTGACATTACAAACTAGGTTTAAAGTATCTGGAGGCTTTTGTAAGAGAACTGAGGTGCAGACATCAGGAGTCGGCTCCAGCCTAAGTGCTGACGGGGTACAGACATATCTAAAAGTGAAGAAACCACTACTTGGTAAGTACTTCTGGTGCTGGCATACAGTGTCCAATACAACGAAGATAAAAGTCCATACTGGTCTCTTCGTACATGCTGTGTGCTACAGGCTACTGCAGATCCTTTATTTTCTAAAGTAGGCAAAGCTCACAAGTTGACCGATACACATGGTGATTACATGGTACAATGCATGCACTTTAACAGGACAGAGTGCTTTAACAGGAATCTGTCAGGTTTTGAAACCCTGATGAGGTCATTTTTACCTCAGAGGACTATTATCCTTTCAGTAGTTTATTTATTCATTCAACAAAGACTTAACCCAAACCGTGTGCCATCACTTCCATTCTTTTCTCAGGAAGACCAACCCCAGGAAACAGATACAGCATGTGCTACTAACCCTAAGACAGGTGGCAGACAGCGATGGCACAAGCCTAAGAACTGCAGTAAGTGCCCTCCACCCCCTTACCCACCTCCCCAAACCCAGACCCTCTGGGAGCTGGGAGCTGACTCGAGAGAGAAAAGAAAAATTCTCTATTCAAGTCAGACATCCCTCAAGGGGAACATGACTATTCTGACTCACTTGGGAAGGGGGAGGAGAAAAGAATACAAGGTGGAATGTAAAGTTCAGCAGATGGAAGAAAATAGTATCACTGGCTTAACTTTGGAAAATGCAGAGGGTCTCGTCCTGGGGGTGGTATGCAAAGTAATCCCGACTCTCCACCTACACCCTTCCCAAGACACAGGCTGTGGGAGTGGCTGCTTTTTAAGAAGCTGCATGCTAACTGCAGATGGCACAGAATTCTCCTGCAAGACCTAAACTGCAATAACATATTAGTCATGTTTTCCATCTTCAGTTCTTTGGAGGGTAAAAATACCACAAAAGGGATAACTCTTCTCATTGTATATATCATTCTTGTGTTTTCTGTGCAAAAAAGCCCACACAACAACATTCTCTATTTTATTATAAAAATTAGTGCCTCTCATAGTAGAAACTCTTTCTAAAACTATAGCTCTGGTTTCAGAATTAGCAATCCAATTAGCTCAAATGAATACTGACTGCATCATCAAAATGCCGGCAAGCCTAGCCGAGGTCTTCCAGGGAACGAGGATAAAAATGCCAAGTCTATCTTCTAATGTTGGCTGGAGAAGGGGTTTGAGGAGTGAGCCTTTTGTCCAGCCAAAATGACAGTTGCATGAAGCATTTTTTAAATGAACTACGTTTTCGGATAAGAAGGTCAAAGCTGGTTTTATGAAACGCCATCACAGGACTCTGTACCATCTGGAGAAAGGTCCTTTGAGTCAGGAGGGAGTGCAGGGAATAGCTTCCCAGTCTTGGTTTCTAGAACCTATGTAGCCAATGCACCTGGGTACAAGGAGCATAAAACCCACCTATTGCACGGGAGGCAATGTGGCTGAGTCACATTGAGTACCGGGAGTATTTACCTTGAGTATCTGAAGTACTCCTTCACCTCTGTGTGGCTCAGAGTTCCCATGTGCATGGTGGAAATAACAGGTGCTGTCTCTGGGGAGGAATGGGAGAGACAGAGCTAGACAGCACTGGGGCCTTCTCCAGGGAGAGGCAGTGGTCAAGTAAGAAAGTACTCAACAAAGTACTCCCACCCCAAAGAAAAGCACAAAATTCAAGTAACAGAGTTGCAGGTGCTATGTTCTGGCTTTTGAGCAGCGGCTTCTCGCATCTGCAGTGGAGAACTGGTAGGTAAATGAGCTGCATGGTGGAGGCCAGACAAGCTCTGTATAGAGCCCGTTGGTCATCCCACCACTGAGGACCAAAACTCTCCTTAAGAGGTGAACATGAAGCTCGAGGAAAGCTCAGTGGAATCAGCAAGCTGTTGAGAGCAACTGCTTCATGCATAACCCATTTGTGTCCTCTTCATAAGATCTTCCAGCTGATGATCAAGCTACATTTCAACAGATAAAGGTTTTCTTCCTTTTGCAGGTAGAAATAGAAAGTGAAAGAAAGGCTATCTAGATTTTTCTCCTGCCCTTTAGCACAAGAATAAAAACCAGTTTTGAGACTGGCTGAAAGAAACTACTGAAGGAAAACTCACACATACAAACATTCCCCCCAGCAGGGCATGAAGAGGGAAATTGGGAAGTTCTTTGCAACTTACTTTCTTTTTACAGTTTCTGTTCTAACAAGCTAGTGTGTGCATGCTTGAGTATTAATAACACCCAGAGAACTGGAAGGTTGGGTGGGGGGTTGTCACAGGCACCCTGAAGGCCCTCAGAACAGGAGGAAGGAAGAGGGGTTAACAGCCTAGATACAAAGTCTTTTCTAAACAGCTCACAATGAAAAGCTGGGAAAACTTCACACTTTAAAACCACAATATTTATTTTGCCATAAGAACCCACTGTATCGATGATCGCAAGACATCCCTATTCTAGCACCCATTGTAAAATGTCCAATTCCCATTTTTATGGACCGTTGCTCATCTCTGAACCCATCTCTTCATTTTCAATGGACAGCTGAGGCTCTCTTGGAGCCATCCGGCTGGAACCCTTCTGCCACCATGAAGAGGTGAATGTGGATACACAGTTGCTGAAAGATGTCACCGTTTCTTAGTACTACTGTTTCCACCGCTGGACTTGCTGAAGCTCCTGCTCATGTAAGGAAAGTGCACGGTTGGGGTTCTTTCTGTAGGACCATATAATCCCAAATTCCTGGCAGTGGCTGACTTCCGCAGTGGCTTGACGCTGGGAAAGGGGCTAAAGATGGGAGTTTTCGGGTGGCTGCCTTGGGGAGACTTGCCAGGGGCCTTGTTTCCTCCGGGTGCATCTGGCGGCTCCGGGAGGTGCTGCTGGCAGGGCAGGTGCACCTTGGGATCAGTTTCAGCAGCAGCAGCCCTTGGGTTCAGTTCCAAGGCTTCTAACTTCACCTGGACCACAGACACATTGGCATCAGCATCCCCAAAGAGCGGCTCTGGAGATTGCCCTTCGATGGTCCTCCCAGGGCCGCCGTCGGAGCTGCCACCTTCCCTTTGAGCTGCCCCCGCACAATCGGAGGAAAATGCCTGCACTGCCCCCAGACTGTGAGTCTTGCAGCCCTCATTCTGCTCGTCTATCAGCCCGACGGTGTCCCCACAGCCCAGCTGACTCTTGGTCCTCGCCGTGTTCTTTTTGTGGACCCGGATGTGAGTTCGCCATGGAGAATTGAGCTTGGTCCTAAGGTCTTCATAGGGCACAGGAGACATTTTGCCTCCTGTGTGACCAGGGATGTGGATGACAGCATTCTTGGCAGCTCTGTTTGACATTTTCATCTTCTTTCCTAAAAGAAGGTGGTTTATAACTGGAGAGTTGTTTACCTGAGATGGGAGAATGCTGGTCACTGGCCCTTTGTCTGAAAGAAATGTTGAAAGGTCGTGTGAAAGGTACCACAGAGAAAGACAGCCATCACAGAACAGGAGTCACACACAGGTTGTCCCCGGACCCTGCCCACATATTTCCCAGGTCTTGGCAGAGTCATGTAACTGAAGGCAGCAGAAACTGAATTCGATCCTAGAGCCTGGGGTACGGATTCCCTCCTCTTCAAAGAGGAGGAGACAAGGGGCTGAGGATACAAAAAGAAACAGACTCTGACCCCTTGTTACTAATTAGAGCCCAGCCTCCCTAGTGTTTTTTACAGAGAGCCTTGTGTCTGAGAAGCAACCTCGGAGGTCTTGTATCTAGGAAATCTTTGAAGATTTTTTTTTTTAAATAATAGGTCAGACACTATGACCATATAGATTACCAGCTGTCAGCTTCTGAGAGGTAGAAAAACAACACACTGCATATTATTGAGAGAAGAATAGAGCAGAATGAGAGAAGTGATAAGAAGGTGGTAAAAATGCAGTGACATCACAGCTATCCAGTGCCTGGCCCTAGTTCCACTCCTGTGTCCTCAATTGACTTTGAAAGCAAATTGAAAACAGGAAAGCACCGAAAGCTGTGTTCTCCTGGAAGGCACTGTTAACCGTATTACTGTCCTCATCCTGTGGCTATGACCAAGCCCCTGTTTTCCAATGAAGCTTCAACATTCATGGCCCCAGGGACGACAGCTGCAGGCAGAAGTATCAAGAGAAGACCCCGCCGTCTTTGTGTGAACAGCCTTCCTCCTGATATCTAGGTCACGTGGCTGAACTCCCGCCTGTGCTTCTCGACTGCTCCTATCTATCTACCTCTGGTCACAGTCCAATCTTCACTGAAATTTTGACACCTGTTTCCTCTTCACTCTATGTCCTCTTACCTACCACAGTTACTTTACTGCCTTGGTGACTGACCCAACCTCCACCTGCCCAGTTCCATCCTAAACCTCATCACTCGGATCTGCCTCACGTGAAAAGTATTTAACTCTCATATTCCTCTCTTTGACTCTTCCAGCTCTCAGACTCTCGATGTAACTATACCTGGTACTAAACCATAAAGATTTCCATTCCTTGATCCCTCAATCTTCTCATAACCTCTCACTGTCTCCTCGGCTCACTTACACCCCTACCCTGCTAGATGCACCGTGGATCTCTGGGCCACACCTCACCAATAACCACACATCCAGGCATCCCTATGGCTTTATCACACATGCCTGGCAAAACTCCACTCTAGATCCACAATTCACATTCTCCTTTCCAAAATAGGAGGTGCTAATCGCTGCTGGGGGGTGGGGATGCGGATGGGGAGAAATCACACAGCCATGTGGATTGATATCCCTTAAATTCATAACTTCCTATTTCTGTTAGGTCCACAATGCCACTGAACAAACTTTCTTTCCCTCTCCCATTGCTTCCGATGGCCAATCCAAATCTTCACTATTTTCTTTAAGCTCCCACCCAACCTTCAACTTACTCCCAAGCAAACAACTTTTCCTCCTATTTCTTCATAAAAACAGAAGCTATCAGGACTGAAAAGCCTTAACTTCCTGTCCTCCCTAACCTAGGAAGCTGGTACCTCAACCACCATCCTTACCACCTTCCTTTAAATCTCAGAAGCTGAGGACTTTTGCCTCTGGCTCAAATTCAATCTTTCCGCCTGTGCTGCTGGTCCTATCCTACACCATCTCCTCTAAAACCCCGCTACTCAAAGTGCAATCTCCATCCAGCAGCAGTGGCATCGCCTGGAGGCTTATTGGAAATGCATAATCTCAGTCCCACCCACAGCTACTGAAGCAGATTCCTCATTTTGACACATCCCCAAGTGATGCGTATTCACACTAAAGTTTGAGAAACAATGCTCTCAAACTTTGCCCTTAAGCAGCAATCTCTCCCTAAAAATAACCACATAAACCCTGATCTAGAGTAGGGGTCAGCAAACTTTTCCTGTAAAGGACCAGACTATAAATATTTTAGCCACTGTGGTGCAAAAGCAGTCATAGACAATATGTAGACAAATGGGCATGCCTGTGTTTCAATAAAACTTTATTTATAAAAACAGGCAGTGAGCAGAATTTGACCTACAGACCATAGTTTGCTGACCCCTGACTAGAGTACAGACACTGGGCTGATTTAGTACCCAATGACAATTGTTCACCATTCCACCTAAAGCTTCTGAAAGTGGTTGGAAAAGAACTACATAAAGAATCAAGGGCTTCCCTGGTGGCGCAAGGGCTTCCCTGGTGGTGCAGTAGTTGAGCGTCTGCCTGACGATGCGGGGGACACGGGTTCGTGCCCCGGTCCGGAAGGATCCCACATGTCGCGGGGCGGATAGGTCCGTGAGCCATGGCCGCTGAGCCTGCACGTCCGGAGGCTGTGCTCCGCAACGGGAGAGCCCACAACAGTGAGAGGCCCACGTACCGGGAAAAAAAAAAAAAAAAAGAAGAATCAGAACATGGGGGTTTTAGCCCTGGCCTGATCACTCACTATAGTTATATAATCCTAGACAGTTGCTAAGCCTTCCTGAATTACCATTTCCTCATTTTTTAAAAGGATATAAGAATATCTGTCCTTGCCTTGCTCATAGATTTAAGGACAAATGGGGATATGTATGTGCCAATGTTTTGAAAATTAAAGTGTTATAGTTGTTAGTTCCTTTTGTGATTGCTTTTTTAATGATTCAGGATAAAGTAAGAATCTTTAAGAAGTTGCCTACTGCTCCCCAACAAGTGAAAGGTAAATTCAGTTTTTATGCAAGATCAGTCACATGCTCACAAGCCTCTTAAAAACATGTCAAATTTATATCTTGGTTAATCCTGGATCGGCATCACTTTCATTAGGATTTCATTTAAAATAAGACAAACCAATTGCCAAATCAGCATATATTAAACAACAAATCAGATTGTTCATTGGGATTTTGGGAATTTAAAGGAAAAAAGAAGCTTGACAATCCTTGGAAAAGAGCATTTCCAACTGCAGTACAATTGTGTTCTTCTCAGCAGACTCCCAAGACACTGCTAACACACAGTTAGCAGGCACAGTAACGGCTTTTTCCTTTTCCTCTGATCACAACATCTGTTATATTACTACCTAAATGACTGGTAGTAATATTATTTACCAGTATACAGATGACTAAATTCTACTTCCAAATGCCTGATATTTAGGGGGCAATAGCTCCAAAATGTCTCAAATCCAAGGAATGCATGGCTTTGCAACATTCTAATCATTTGTAAAGTCTTCTCCACAAGCATACAGAGTAAAGAAGTATTGAATACCATCAACTGCCTGGTCCTTGGGACCTTTCTCTTATTTAGAGCCTGATAAGATAAAATAAAAAGTGAGAAGATAAAGATGTTATTGTCTCCTGCCAGCTGTGTTGGTGGATGCTGAGCCAGAGTAAGCAGTAATTCTCAGGCCATCCTGGGAATACTCAGTCTTCCTTTCACAAGTTGACACGGAGCTGAAATTGACTCAAACAAAGAAGTACATTACCTGCCCTGATATACACCTGATGAACCTGCTGCTGCTGCTTCTTTTTAATCCGAGAATATTGCTGCTTCAGCGCGTTGATATCTGTGGTCATGCGTTCCATCATCATACTGTTAAAAGCTGCGTGGTATTCACTTCGGCAGGAATTGATCGCTCCTGGACTCAGCTCTGCAATGTTATTGGATCTCAGATTCTGGTCCCCATTTGGTTCTATATTCCAAGGAATAGAGACAAGGAGACACTATCACAGGAGGAGAACAGGACTAACTGGGAATTGCTTACACTATATAACCTCGGGTAGTATCTTAACCTCCAGGAAATTCTGAACCACAAAAAACATGTACACTAGAATTTGTCCAGTACTTGTTTTTATTTGGTCCTGAAAATATTTCTGCATTTTCTTATTAGGCTAACTGTGAGTCTGAAATGAGCTGTGTGGGTTCATTGTTTGATTTTATTACCCCTTTGTTCATTATATGGACATAAGATCCGCTGTTTCCAGATAAAAATCACTGCCATTTTCTAAAATTCCCTTAGAAAAATATAACTCTAGCTGTCTAAAGCCAGGGTACAGATTTCCATATAACTACATGAGGATTTACAAGGTTCCATATAACTAACTGCATGAGGACTCACAACTATAAACTTGTAAATTTTACACTGTAGGGTTTAGTCAGTCATTAAAAGTGAGCTTTTCCTAAGTTAAAAACTGCAAGACATTCTATAAGATTATCAAGACTTTAGATCATGGTATCACTAGAAATGGAATGTTTTTATTCATTTAACAAGTATTTCCTGACTGTCTACTATGTGTGTTATGTCTGATGTGGTTTCTGCTCCTGTTAACACCAACAACTAGTAGATTTATCCCTTAAATAAATTTGAGATTACCTCCAAGAAACAGAAATAAGTACTGTGTGAAAATACACTCACATGCCACATAGGTAAACAGGGGATAAAATGAGGCTTTTCTAATGCGATATATAAAACTTGCCTGGGGACAAGCTTAAAAAAAAAAGATTATAGGGGATTTCAAGTATCCTAACATCTGCTGAAAGTGTTATTCAGATAAAGACTGAACATCTGGTAAACTTTCTTTTTTATTGAAAATACTTCTCTAAGGAGAAGAAAATTAAAAGAGGACATCTAATCTAACTAAAGTAAAACCAATAAGAAAGCCTAAGGATGAAATTTAGGAGAAAATGACCATGTCATCCCAGAGCCTATAATTGCACAGAAAGAATAACAGGGGGGAAAAATGGAACATAGACCCAGATGACAGAAAGCAGATTCAAAAACGTTAGAGTTAAAATACTTATTGATCGCATGGCCAGAAACCAAAAGCTAAAATTCAGGCAACTAAAGAGGAGATAGAAACCATTACAAAACCAATAGAACTCTTGTTGAGTTCAGATTTTTTTTAAGTCATTTAAAAAGATGACAGGGGGGGCTTCCCTGGTGGCGCAGTGGTTGAGAGTCCGCCTGCCGATGCAGGGGACACGGGTTCGTGCCCCGGTCTGGGAAGATCCCACATGCCATGGAGCGGCTAGGCCCGTGAGCCATGGCTGCTGAGCCTGTGCATCCGGAGCCTGTGCTCCGCAATGAGAGAGGCCACAACAGTGAGAGGCCCGTGTACCGCAAAAAAAAAAAAAAAAAAAAAAAGATGACAGGGGAGTGCATACCAAGAACACACACACAAAATGATATGAATCAAACATTAAGCAAGTTAAAACTCAAAACAAGCTAAGGCTTGCAGAACATACTCAAAACTACCAGGACCAAAACAACAACAACAAAACAAACAAACAAACAAAAAGGAAGCCTTCTAAGCAAGAGGAACAAAAACAAGAAAATAGCCCCATGACTTTGAGAACGCAGTATAAAGCTAGCAGATGGCAAAGAGAATGCAGAGGTGCCTGACATCTTTTGTTTCTGTCCTCTTTCAGCAAGGAGAATGGTCTTCAAACTAGAATAAATGTCATAAAGGAAGAGCTGCCACCAAAGATAGGAAAGATCACAGTGGGAGAACCGCGAACTGCTTCAAAAGAGTTCATTACACGAATAATGTCCAATCTATTTTCTGCAAGAAAAAAACAAACATAGCACGACATTCAATTCAGAGCACCACTTTTTAAGAGGGATACTATCAAACTTCAGGACATTTAGAGGTGAATTTATAGAACATTAAAAGTTCTGGAAGACATATCTTTGAGAAATTCTGAATTTGGACCATGAAGCCACTTTTGGGGGACGTGATGACTGTCCTCAAGATTCAAAGGAGACATCTAGCAGAAGAGGGAGCAAACTTGTTCTGTTTTGTTCTGAAGAGAAGAACTATTAATAGAACTAGTAAGTGGAGTTTATCTCTTCAAAACTAGAAACCCTGGGCTAAGCAGAGGAATTAGCAGAATGTCTTATGAGATAATGAGTTTCTGGTCACTGAAATTCAAGTAGAGGTACCATAATATTTTGGCTTTAGAGAGTATTTCTATAGTGGAAAAGAAGCCAGTCTATAATGAATTCAATTTAACTCAAACAGAATGTAGTAAGCCTCTGTTATATGCCAGGCTTGGTGCTAAGGAACTGAGCACACAAAGTTAAATCAGACGAGTGGGAGGCAAAACGAATCATAAAGAAAAAGAAATATGTATTATGCGTGTAACACATAACAGAGAGAGCCTCCTAAATGATAAAGTAACAGAGAAGTTACTTTTAATAAAGACCTTTAACAATGGTAATCAGTTCAGGAAACAACAGACATTTATAGGACACAATAATACTACCCTTGCTATAGTGAACCAACACATTGTGAGTATCTAATAGATGCCACCTCTTTACCTTTAACTTGCTTTTGGTACTTCTGCAGTTCAGGTGCCAGGAGCCCACTAAAAGGTCCGAGACACCCCACTGCATTAGCAATAGCATCTTCATCATCTGGGTCATTCTCTTCATCGCTGTCTCTGACCTTACCACGTCGTCTTGGAAAACATAAAAGAAAAAGGAATATTTTTTCAAAAAGTGGTATTATTTTTAAATAAGTAATATAGCCACATGACTTAAATGATATATATATAAATTATATAAATTATTATAATTTATATAACATATTTATATTATATTTATATAATTATATATTATACTTATATAATTTATACATATATATATAAAGTCCATCTCCCATCCCTGGCCAACTTCTACCCTGTTCTTACCCCACTTAATCCCCACAGGTGACCACTGTTACTAGTTTCTGATGTATTCTTCAGCTTCCTTATCAGTTAAATAAGCAAATATGACTATACAGTCTTATTTTTCTCCTCTTTTTCATAAGTATTAGCATGCTATATATAAGTACACTCTTCTGCACCTTGCTTTTATTCACCTAAAAAAAAAACTCTCCATATTCACACAGAGCTTCCTCCACATCCTTTTCTTAATGGCTGCACTGTACTGTATGTATACATTATTGTTTGTATGTATGTACTGTATTGTATGTATGTGGCCCATGTTATGGAACCAGGCTGCTAAATGATGCACACTCAAGTGGTTTCCAATATTAAACTATTATAAACAACACTGCAATAAGTAACCTTATACAAACTGTGTTTTGCATGTGTACAAATATATTTGTTGGATAATTCAGAAAGGTAGAATTGCTGGGTCAAAGGATATATGCAATAGTAATTTGGGAAAATACGGTCAAATTGCCTGCCCCAAATCCCATGGTAATTAACCTCTCATGAGCAAAGTGTAAGACTGCCTGTTTCCCTATAGCCTTATCAACAGAGAGCACATCAACCTTTTGAATTTTTGTCAACCTGATAGGTGAAAAAAACAGAATCTCAATCTTGCTTTAAGCTGCATTTCTCTTAGTCCAAGTGAAGTTGCCTTTTATGTAAACTGCCTATTCCCATACTTTCATCATTTTTCAGATGGTGGTCATTTTCTTATTGACTTCTAAGAACCTTATATATGAGAGGAATCAGTTACAAATATTTTTTCACAAATATTTTTGTGTCTGCTTATGGAGGTTTTCTTTTGCTCTGTTTTGGTTTTAGTTATGCAGAAAATTATTTTTAAAGTACTTAATTTTTTTTCCTTTATTGTTTTTTTTGAGCAGTTATTAAGGCCTTCCCAATTCCAAAGAACTAAAGACATCCTTCCACATTTTCTTCTGCTTATTATTTCAGTTTTTTCCATTTAACTGTCTCATCTCCATGGAGTTTATCCTGATGTATGGTGTAAAGTATGACTCTAACTTTATTTCTTTCCAGATTCTCATTGGCCCAGCACCATTTACTAAATAGCATATCTTTTCAGCGTTGATTTACGTTTTCATATATTAAATTCCTGTGTGTGTGTGTGTGTGTGTGTGTGTGTGTGTGTATTTGTCAATTTCTGGTCTCCACAGTATTTTAAACTAGCTCATCTGTCTACACTTTTTTGATTCTACCCTTTTTTAATTACTGAGATTTTTAATATTTGATATTTTTAAATAAGTTGTGGGGTTGCTAAATATCCCTTCAGTTTATGTTCCAACCTTCTTTGGAAAGTACACTTCCAAAAATCTCCCTCTTGAATTTAAATCAAAACCTTTGGGAAAGAGATATTCAGAGTTTAAGCACCAAACTACTTCAAATGTATTTCTGGGGTTTAACAAATATTAATAACAAATTAAGGTATTAAGTCTTCCATCATGAAAACAAGAAGGAAAAAAAGGACCTTACCCAGAAACTGAGGTGGGCTTAATTGTGGCTGGGAATGGTGTAATGTTGTAGGTGTACTTTTCCCTCAGCTCTGCCAACTGTGGAAAAGGGAATGGAGCCATAGAATACACAGTCTGGAAAACAAGAACAAAAATGCCAAGTCTGAAATGGTGGCCTTAAACAATTCTTATCAATCCTGCAAAGACATTAAAGTTCTATGATTTGGGTGTGAGGAGATAGATACTGCTCCTTACACAGCAGGTGGAGAGAATATACTTCAATATCATTTTAGAGAAAGACAAAAGCATATTGATAAAACAACAGTTAGTCCCCAAATCAACCCAGCTGGGACTGGGCACTCCAACTGGTGAACATGGGTGGGCAAATGGGGACAGTCTGATGTTCTCTTGCTCATTTGATAGATGGGTTAATTCAGAAATTCACAGCTCCCTATTACTTCTTTCACAGTGAACCCATCAATCTTCTTCATGTGTACCACTCGTTTTTCAAAGCTTTGCTTGATGATCGTTATAGGCATTAAATGTCAGCCTTCCGGATACAGTTATGCCCAGGGGACAATCTTGTGATCGCCTGCAAGCTTTCTCCAAAGATACCACCTTTTCAAATGTCTGTGAATCAGTTCTAGGTGAAAATTGGTAACTGTTATTTTGAAAGAAAAAAAGGAAAGAAAGAAAAAAAGTGACAGGGTGTAAAGCACAGGCTGTTAAAAATCTATAAATAAAAATGGGAAAAGCACCTGTGCTTCCTCCAGGATTTTAAGATTATATATCATTCTACCAGCAGGAGGAAAATCACCTTGTTTGTTCTGTTAATTTTATGAAAATTTAACTGCTCCAAACATATTTCTTCAATCTTTCAGGTTCTTATTCACCAGAAAATGTATATGAATCACATTAACTTTCATTTCTTCCAGGAAGCCATTCAAATGTCCTGAAAACACTTTTCTAGGACAATATTTTGAAGTGGTATTTTTCATTTCAACAGTACTGTTTTCCTGAAGGCTTAGGAGATGTCTAATATCTGCACAGGTAGGAAAAGGAGGGCTCTGAAAGGGGCTTCCTAGCATTGCAGCCTCACCCCACAGCTCAGAGCCACCTCCGGGACAGAATTTCGATTCTAAACAGTCTGCACATCTGACTGTTGCCAAACTTCTGTGGTATCTGCTTATACCTTAGTGTAACATCCCAAGATTCCAAACAAGGAAGTGTTGACTAAAATTCCTTCCCTTTGATTCCCCATTGCTTATTATGCAAAGTTACACAGTTTATTGGGACCACAAAAGTCATCTCCAAGTCGTATTATCTCACACATACTTGATTACAGACAGTCTCTGACTTACAATGGTTCAACTTAAATGATTTTTCCACTTTACGAAGGTGCAAAAGTGATACATATTCAGTAGAAACCCTTCTTCGAATTTAGAATTTGGAACTTTTCCTGGGTTTACGATACGCCATAGGTGCTCTCTCGTGATGCTGGGCAAGGCAGCTCCCCATCAGCCACGTGATCACAAGGGGAAACAACCAATACATTTACAACCATTCTGGACCCAGACAACCGTTCTGTTTTTCACTTGCAGTTCAGTATGCAATAAATTATATGAGTTATTCAACTCTTCATTATAAAGTAGGCTTCGTGTCAGATTATTTTGCCCAACTGTAGGCTAATCTAAGTGTTCTGGGCATGTTTAAGGCAGGCCAGGCTGAGCTGTGATGTTTGGGTGGTTAGGTGTATTAAATGCATTTTCAACTTATGAAGGGTTTATCTAGATGTAACCACATCGTAAGTCCAGGAAGATCTATGTACCCAAAAGGCTGAGAAGCAGTACAAATTTACTAACAGTGAACTGTTCCCCAATGGGAAGAAGCAGAAGGTACCCTGTGGTTCCCACTAGTCTGGAGTGTGAGACTAAGCTGGTTCCCAACCTCTCCAGGCCTCCTTTTTCTCATCTGGAAAAATGAAGGCATGAAACTCAGGATGCTGGTTACCTCTAAGAGGAGAGGGGGTGGCGGGATCAGAGAGAAGGGTATGAGGGTGTTCACCTGTGTTGTTAATGTTTTATTTAAGTTGGGTCGTAGGTGTGTAAGTTTTATTATTTTAATACATTCTGTATGCCTGAAATACTTCATATAATTTCATTAATAACATGGTCAGAGTACACTCTCACATTTTTTTTTTTTGCGGTACGCGGGCCTCTCACTGTCGTGGCCCCTCCCGTTGCGGAGCACAGGCTCCGGACGCGCAGGCCCAGCGGCCATGGCTCACGGGCCCAGCTGCTCCGCGGCATGTGGGATCTTCCCGGACCGGGCACGAACCCGCATCCCCTGCATCACAGGCGGACTCTCAACCACTGCGCCACCAGGGAAGCCCCTACATGGTCAGAGTACACTCTCACATTTTTTGGGGTTTTTTGTTTGGTTGGTTTTTTTGCGGTACGTGGGCCTCTCACCGCTGTGGCCTCTCCCGCTGCGGAGCACAGGCTCCAGACGCGCAGGCCCAGCAGCCATGGCTCACGGGCCCAGCCACTCCACGGCATGCGGGACCCTCCCGGACCGGGGCACGAACCCGTGTCCCCTGCATTGGCAGGCGGACTCTCAACCACTGCGCCACCAGGGAAGCCCCCCTCTCACATTTTTTGATCCCACAAAGTTTACCAGCAGCTCATCACCCGAGAAGCTGCTTTACTGCCAGTATGGAATTCTTCCCTCCTTGCTCCTGTGACCTGTCTTAACTCCACATACCCTTTTGAGGGAAACGGAGAGATGTGAAAACCTCAGCACCCCAACTGTAAGTCCAGAGCACGGCACCTCTGCTTGGGCCTCAGTACAGCAGCATCAGTCTCTGACACATCAAATGTTGGTCCTACTGCTGGGCCAAAAGTCAGCCTGTCCCTCACTGATGAGACATTTCTTAACAATTTAGAAACCTGGTTCAGATTTCAAGAAACCCATACCATGCAATGAATAGCACGGTGACTATAGTTAATGATACTATATTGCGTATTTGAAAGTTGCTAAGAGAGTAGATCTTAAAAGTTCTCATCACAAGAAAAAAAATGTGTAACTGTGTGTGGTGATGGGTGTTGACGGGACTTACTGTGATCATTTCACAATATATACAAATATCGAATCATTATGTTGTATACCTGAAACTAATGTAATGTTATATGCCAATCATATCTCAATAAAAGAGAAACCCACACCGCCTGGATTCAAGTTTAAAAGATGAAATTATTAATGCTAGGAATTTCAAAATTCTCTACAAACAAAGTAAGATGTCTCATTGGAGACAATTAGTGGGATGTCTAGCTGAAGACTCATTTGTTTTATTTTCGCCAGTTTTATTAAAAGTTAGCAGAAAACTCCTTTGTCCAGCCTCATGAAGGAAGTGTATAAGAAAAGAAAGGGCTAATAAGGACCTACTGTATAGCATGGGAAACTCTACTCAATACTCTGTAATGGCCTATATGGGAAAAGAATCTAAAAAAGAGTGGATATATGTAGATGTATAACAGATTCACTTTGCTGTACACCTGAAACTAACACAACATTGTAAATAAACTATACTCCAATAAGTATTAAAAGAAAAAAAAGAAAGAAAGGGAAGTTCATCTTGCCCCTACTCTGTCCCATCCTGCTCCAGGGTAAATAGTCTGGGGTCTTACCAAGCTCCTTCGAGGGCGACTCAGCTAACGACACTGGACCAAAAAGAACACTGGCTCCATTGAGCTGCATTCTCTATTCCTGGTCTTCCTTTCTCTATAATTTACTTTTAGTTAGCCCTTCAAAGCATACATCGGTGTTCCTGAAACAAATGTGCTTATAGTACTTTGCATATATTCACTCACTTATTTAAAGGTCTCACATGTCAGCAGGCATGTTTATCCCATGAAGGTACACCACACACACCACCACAGTCCTCAGGATACCTGAGAAGCTGTAGATTTCCAACTGTATAAATCAGAGATTTACAACAGATTTCAAGAAGGGAATTTTACTAATCGTCTTAGAGCCAAAGTATAGTACATGAATAGGGTCTTAGGGTTAGAAAGAAATTTAAACATAATTAGTTCAACCTCCCTCCCAAGCAGCAGTTCCCTCTAAAGCATCTCCAACATATGGTCATAAAGGAACCGCTTAAACACTTGCAGTTACGGGCACACACAATTCTGCAAGGCAGATGGTTTCATTTTTGACAGCACTAATTAATCAAACAGTAACCTTCTACTGGACAAGCATTCACATCCATGTAATTTCTACTTCATCACTGATAGAAAAAAGGGAACAGTCCAAGGGCAGGTCCTGCCTCATGGCACATGAAAGCTCCCCACAGGTAACAGTAAATTACTGACAACCACTTTGGGCTAGGTTTTCCTAAGCACCTAAAACCCATCTAGTAAACAGCATCTAACTAACTTTTCTCTATATTACTCTTAAAGAATTCATGAGAGACTTTGTCAAAAGTCTTACTGAAATCCATATACACTCTTTCATCAGCATTCTCCCAATATCTTTTTCTGACATGATTGTTTTTTTTTAATGGCCATTACTAGTAAAATAAAAGAGTGATGCAATTTGCAGGGGCAAAGAACCCAGTAGATTATTTCGCGTATGGCACCTAGAACTGAAAAAAATATGCAAGACCAAACAGGGAGAACGTTTCCATCTCTTCAGCTCGAAAATAAAGATCTGTATGCAATCCAAATTTTTCATCTGGAGTCATTTCAGGTTTGCTAACAGACTTAAAGTCTACCATAATTGGATCACAGCCATTGAATTAATTTTTTTTAAGAGTACAGAAAAGAGAGTGCTTGAAATGACATTCAGCATTTCTCTCCTTAATACTCTACGATGTCAAGGAAAACCAACAAGTCTATTTACTGCCCAAACTACCAACACACATTTAAATAGACATTTATATTTAGGCACTGCTGAAGAGGAACTATATTTCTCTTTTTCATTATTGACATGCTTTAAAAGAAACATGAAAACATAAATTGTACAAAATTAGGCTCAATTCATCTTCACCAGATGTTTTCCTTGGCAGGAGAAATGCTGCTAAAATGGAATTCTAATCAATCAAGCCACAGCCTACATTTTTCCTTCCAGGATTCTCTTAAAGCAGAGTAAAGAAGGGGCGCTCTTTTCTCTTAATACTTAAGACTGGAAATTCCTGAAGGACAAAGATGGAGTACCTCAACATATCTATCATTCCTTCTGGCAATGTTTAAACTTTAGGTGAGATAAAATGTTGCTCATTCTTCTGAAAGGGATTTCAGCTTTTAGAAAGTCATATTTTCAATAAGGTGGAAGCCCTGTGTTGGGTGGTGAGGAGAAGCACTTGGCCAGGTGTCGAGCTTGGGCCCCAGTTCTGGGTCTGCCACTAGACAACCTAAGAATATGGCAAGATGCTCACTCTCCACGTCTTAGTTTCTTCTCTGTAAAATGACAGAATTAGGTTAGTGGACCATTAAGCTTCTTTCAAATCAGTGTTTGTCTAAGTGTTAGCTCAAAGCCACTTGCATCAGAACCACCCACAGGCCGAATATCTGCCTTTTAATACACTCTTGACATGCTGCTTATACACAGTCAAGTTCAAAAACCACCGCCTCGAGTTCTAATGTTCTATAATTCTGTGTATGCACTGAGCAACCAGGTGGATTCTTAGCACTACATTAGATGTTATGGGGATACAGAGTAATACAAGGCCCTTATCATTAAGGAACTTGCTAGATAGTATTAACATATTTGAAAAAATACCAAACAATATAAAATAATTTGTAATGAGCATTAAGTCAATTGCTGACAATCTTAAGTACTGAAGGGGTAGGGAAGAGGTATCGTCAACGAGGGCTGAGACGGCAGAGCCTGAGGGAAGGGGAGAACAGACTGAGTAGGATCCGGGAGACAGAAAGGATTTGCCCAAATAGGGTGTCAGAGGGAACCACAAGCCCTGTCGTGGGGATGAGCAGGGCCCACAGAGGACTGGGTGGGGACAGGGCTATGGCCAGTGCAATAGGTCCCGGCTGTGGAGTAGTGGGGAGCGCCTCTGGATAGGTAACAAATGGGGCAACCACAGAATACCTCCAATGCAACCAGTGTGAAGACAAATCCACCTGCCTCCCCCGTGAACTTTTCCTCCTCTTCCTAAGCCAGAAACCTGGGGGCTGTCCTTGGCTCTCCCTGTCTTTCTCCCTCACCCCATGTCCACTTCCCACGGCCAAGTCCTGTCAACTTCATCTTCTAAGTACTGCCTCTGTTCCATTCTTGCGTCGAGCCTTCACTGCCTCCCCACGGTGACCCCTTCAAGTCCACCCTTCACAGAGCTGCCCCTGTAGTCGACATCAGACGCAACTGAGACCATTTCCCTCTTCTCCCTAAAACCTCTCCAGCCCACAGCTCTTCTTCTTCCCTTTCCAAAGGTCCCACAGAGGCCCAAGAACTCCAGCAAGCACAACCTCCAGGATCAAGTCCACACTCCTTACCATGGGTTGTGGTCTCCCACGAGCCATCCCTGTATACCAAACCCCTGTAGCTTCCTTCCCACACCATAAGGGTTTTCATTGCCAATGCCATGGCTCATGCTGTTCCCTCAGCCATGAACTGCCTCTCCGCTCTGCACCACTGCCTCAAACATACACACCCACACACCCCACACGTGCATGCACCCATGCGCACACACACACAGACATACACACACACACACAGCCCGACCTACTCCTATCCATCTTTAAAGGTAAAACCAGGGCTTCCCTGGTGGCGCAGTGGTTGAGGGTCCGCCTGCCGATGCAGGGGACGCAGGTTCGGGCCCCGGTCTGGGAAGATCCCACATGCCGCGGAGTGGTTGGGCCCGTGAGCCATGGCCGCTGAGCCTGTGCTCCGCAACGGGAGAGGCCACAACAGTGACAGGCCCGCGTACCGCAAAAAACAAAAAAAAGCGGGAGGAGACTGCAGAAAACTCATGTTATAGAGCCGAATGGAAGAGAGCATGTTAACAAATCCGCTATCTCTTCTATACTCACTGCCAATTTTAATGATTTGGCGAATGTAATCTTGAGATACAGCAACATACCAGAAAAATGACAAAACCCTTCAAGTCTTCCATTTTGAAATTTATGATTCATATGTAATAACATGAGTCACAGATGTGGGCAAAACAAATAAACCAAAATGCTGATTAGAATAATCTCCTTTTTATCCTCAATAATCCCTTCCCAGAAGTACTTATTTCTCCCCACAAGTCTCCCTTTACAGCTAAGAATCAGATTCAGAACAAATACCTGGTGATTTGAGGGGCGAGGGAGGAGGTGTTCTGGTGGTTTTTTGGTTTGTTTTTGTATTGCACGTTATGATTTTTAAGCAACACAGTTGGAACGAAAGCCGTAACAAATATCCATTTCTTCCTTCCTCTTGTGACACAGTTAGATTCTTAACAAATTATATATAGACTCTTGGTCATTTGAAAAACTACATCTGAGGGCTGGGCAAATACATTTCCCAAGACCGCTGCTCTGGCACTGCTTGTTCCCATGGTACCAGGGTCCCCCGAGCCAAGGGGGGTGGCACTGCCCACTCACCTGCATGAGTTCATGGCTTTCCAGAAGATCATTCTCCAGCATCTCCTGGGTAAGGCGCCCCATGGTGCTATAGAATTCATCTGCTGTTTCACAACATTCTATCTGCCTAGATAAAGGACAGAAAAAGGAACTGTTTAGGACACCCATGCTATCAGGTACATGCTGCAGGCACAACAAGACATGTTTTCTCTTGCCATCGAATCGACCAAGTTAGCAACCAACAAAAATCAAAATCCTATGATACACTCACAGGACAGCCTGTTTTAGGCAGAGAAAAGATTTAAAAAAATTCGAAGGGCGATGTAAAGGTACTTATTCTAGGATGAGTTCCCATCTTTGCTATGCTGCTCCCCTGACTCACAGCCCCACCTGTGGCATCTTTATTGTTTCCATGTGACACATTCTACACATCAGAATACCCATCACTGATCAGAAATTATAACCAGGAAATTGGGTGCCCAAGTACAATTGTTCCCTAGAGGGAATCTGTTTCTCTGGATCTGCAAACTGCAGTGGCATTGACAGACTGAAACCAAACCACAGGAGAAGTGAAAGATGAATTATACAAAAACTTTATCTGCATATTTCATCAGTCCACAGGATATTTTCACAGGTAGTCTGTTCAGCCCTTCTCAGGACACTGCTGCTAGTTGGAAATTACATCCTGTTTCTTGTGTTTGGTTAGACATGTAAATAAAGAATCTGCCAGGGCTTCCCTGGTGGCGCAGTGGTTGAGAGTCCGCCTGCCGATGCAGGGGACACGGGTTCGTGCCCTGGTCCGGGAAGATCCCATATGCCGCGGAGCGGCTGGGCCCGTGAGCCATGGCCGCTGAGCCTGCGCGTCCGGAGCCTGTGCTCCGCAATGGGAGAGGCCACAACAGTGAGAGGCCCGCGTACAGCAAAAAAAAAAAAAAAGAATCTGTCACCTCCCATCCTGTGAGACAGGTGAGACTTTAATCCTTCTTCTAGAGGGGGAAGGAATAACCCAAAGCAAAGAGACCTGTGTATTTGTTTTATCTATTATGACAGTCTTTGTATCGCAGGATGACTCTATTTGCCCACCAATCATAAGACATGTTCTCTGGCATACACTAAGGTTAGGGGATTTCCGCAGAGCCATCCAAAAACAATATGATGATGGGAAAATTCCATGCTCTGGAGTGCTGTTCAAATCCCACTGCCACAATCATGTAAATAAATAAATGAAATAAATGGCTGATGTGTTAATGAAAAATACCGAGTAGCATGTGGGCATAAATAAAGTGGTTAAGTTTATCCTGTGAGTGGCAGGAGAGTGAGGAAGAGAAGTATGCCTAAGATGAGTTTTGAAAAATGTTCTGCAGGTTGACAAGGTGGAAAAAGCATCCCAAAGATGTGGATACAGGAGACAGAAGGCACTACTGGGGGAAATGCATGTAGGTCCCCACCACCAGCATGGGAGCGGCTGCACAGCTGGGGGCGCCAGGGAGAGATGAGGGCAGAGAGGTGCAGAGAGCAGATTGCAATGGCCTCCCCTGCCTGCTGAGCCCCCTCAGGACAAGAGTTACTGAAAGGCCTTTAATATGGAGTGTGGGAACAGACATGCCCTTGGCAAGGTTGCCGGGGAGGTGGCATGGCGAGTTCGGGGTACGATGGGGAGGCCAGGGAGGACAGTGCCAGGCATGAGGCAACGAGGGAGGGAATCAAGGCAGTCAGATCAGAAAAGAAAGGACATGTGAAAGAGATGCCAGTGGGGCTAAGTAGATGGTCTACGGCTTACACATTCCAAAAGTACCGCTGGTATGAGCAAGGAGGAAATTTCACATAGCAGAAGCAGGGTGATGGGAAGGGTCCCATGGATAACCACACACAAGGCACATTATGTTACTCAGGAACACGTAAGCTGGAGATCACCTGCATACTGTTTACGATTTTTCCAATGGAAAATTTGTGGACAAGATTACAGGCCCTGGAGTCTGACTGATTACAGTCAGAAAGATCCAGGATTAAGTCCCAGCACCACTACTCATTAGTTTTGGACAATGAACTAGTTAATTAGCCTTCCTGGGGTAGTTTTCTCACTTGAACAGACAGGGAGAATAATCCTACCTACTTCACAGGGTTGTGGGGATAATCGAATGAGATGATGTGTGTAAACTTCCAAACACAATGACGGCACGGCAGGTACTTGATGTTGTATACATGTTGGTTGCCTTTCCTTTTGTTTAACAAGCTGCACGCTCAAAACATGTATAATTATAATAAGCAAAGACTATAAAACATTTAAAATTCTACCAGTCTGATTCATAGATCCCTGAACTTCATAAACAGGAGCCATTTATAAGCAATAGATTCACATTATTAAAAGCACAGATTATAGAGCCAAGGTACCTAGGTTCAAAATCAGGCCTTTCCACTTACTAACTCGGTGATTTGGGGCAATTTACTTAACTTCTCTGTGCCTCAGTGCCCACATCTATAAAATGGGGATGATAACAGTACCTACCTCATAGGATGATGGTGAGGACTAAATGAGTTAATTTTACATCTAGAGTGCTTAGAACCATGCCTGTCCACTGCAAGCACTCCATGAATATTGGATTTTAAGTGTAGCTATTATTATTTCAACAGTGTGCCATCCTTGGGATGACCATATGAATAAATTCTGATCCTACAGGTAATGGATAGATGGGAATAAAAATGAGAACCACCTCTTTTCCTCCTGCCCCATAATTAAGAACTAACAAAAAGGGGACCATAACTGACTCAGCATACAGTAAAGTGCTTTAGCATTTTAATCCCATAAGCTAATTACTCAGTAACTATCACACCAGTTAGAGTGTGATAGTGTTTGATAGAGAAATTATCAAAGCTCAAAGAGTTTACGAGGTGTAGAGTGGGTGGGAAATATGTGACTGCAGAAAGAGGTAGACATCGGAAGAAAGTAATCAGATAAGTAAATAGCACAACAAACCCCGCACAGATGAATTTATTTGCCTAGCTGAAAAGCTATGTACAATAAAACAAAGGCAAAGGAGATAGCTATATGATATTTAAAAATACTTCCACACAACAATGACTTTTTTTAATCCCTGAATTGAGAGTCAGTGGATCTTTCTTACAAAAAGTAAAAAATACTGCAAGTCTCTGAGGAAACAACTTGTCTTAGATAAAAAGGCTACTGAAAAAGTTTTTGATCCGTGTCGTCTATGGGTACCCACTCAAGTCATTTACAGCTCTAGGAAAGAAACATTAAAAACTTCTCTGCATCTTCAAGTGGCACATATATACAATGGAATATTACTCAGCCATAAAAAGAAATGAAATTGAGTTATTTGTAGTGAGGTGGACGGACCTAGAGTCTGTCATACAGAGTGAAGTAAGTCAGAAAGAGAAAGACAAATACCGTATGCTAACGCATATATATGGAAACTTAAAAAATAATGGTACTGATGAACCTAGGGGCAGGGCAGGAATAAAGACGTAGACATAGAGAATGGACTTGAGGACATGGTGGGGGGAGGGGGAAGCTGGGACAAAGTGAGAGTAGCATCGACATATATACACTACCGAACGTAAAATAGGTAGCTAGTGGGAAGCAGCAGCATAGCCCAGGGAGATCAGCTCAGTGCTTTGTGAACACCTAGAGGGGTGGGATAGGGAGGGTGGGAGGGAGGCTCAAGAGGGAGGGGATATGGGGATATATGTATGCATATGGCTGATTCACTTTGTTGTACAACAGAAGCTAACACAGCATTGTGAAGCAATTATACTCCAATAAAGATGTTTTTAGAAATCCTCTGCATCTTCAGTTAACTACAACTTCATCCTGACGTCTCTTCCATTACCCCAAAGGCCGAATTTTAATGTAATAGTCATAATATATCAGAGATAGGTGAAAATACCCTAGTTTTTCCAGCTCTGCTACTAGACAAGAATGTAAGTAAAATCTGTTTAGTAGTAATAGATTTCAACATAGAATTAACTCTTTTTTTTTTTTTGCGGTATGCAGGACTCCCACTGCCGTGGCCTCTCCGGACGCGCAGGCCCAGCAGCCATGGCTCACAGGCCCAGCCGCTCTGTGGCATGTGGGATCTTCCCGGACCAGGGCATGAACCCATGTCCCCTGCATCGGCAGACGGACATCGGCAGGCGGACTCTCAACCACTGCGCCACCAGGGAAGTCCCTAGAATTAACTCTTGATGAAATGAAATAAGTTCTACTGTTGACTAGATACCAAGCACCATGCTAGATACCCTTATACATATTATCTCATTTCATTTTATCACAGTTCACAAAATAAATTATAAAGATTCAAACATAAGCCAAATTGCAGTCTTAACCAACAAACCCACCCAGTCCTCTCCAGATCTGCCTGTTCCTCTTCCACCTACCTCCCTTTCCCTCTCCCCAACCAGTGTCAGGAAAGATGCCGACAGCTCGGACCAGGCAGGACACCAGCACTGAGGAGGAGGAGACCTACAGGCCTGCAACAGCTTGGCTCCTTCAGTAAAATGGATTCTCTCTGCCCCCAACATTCACAGAAGAGCCAGCTGAGTTCAGAAGGCAGAAGCAATTGCACCGAGTTCACAACTTTCTCTCCTCCTCAAACCTAAATACCAATCCTTTGTTAGAGCACAAAAATGGTGTAAGGCCCTCAACACCACAGAAAAGAACAGCAGTGGGAAATCACTTACTCTCCCAGTTTTGCCCAGATAGCCAGCGACACCCTTAGGATGATTTCCGAACCTTCAAAGAAGACTGAATCCCAAATCTTTAAAACCGTATGGTTAGGGAGGCACGTAGCAAAGAGAGTCAGAAACCACTGCATCGTGAAGACATTCGTAAGTGGGGGCTCATATCCACCTGAAATAAAACAAACACTCTACATCTCTCCAGAATCAACAACTTGTAAGATATAAAAATACCCTCTTTCAGTCTCCCATGTCCACCCAAAAATGTTATTTCCTGACTGATTTCTTTTTCTTTCTTTTTTTTTTTTTTTTTTGCGGTACGCGGGCCTCTCATTGTTGTGGCCTCTCCCGTTGCGGAGCACAGGCTCCGGACGCACAGGCCCAGCGGCCATGGCTCACGGGCCCAGCCGCTCCGCGGCACGTGGGATCCTCCCGGACCAGGGCACGAACCCGTGTCCCCTGCATCGGCAGGCGGACTCCCAACCACTGCGCCACCAGGGAAGCCCTGACTGATTTCTTTATATCTCTAAATTCTGGTTCCTTCCTCCTTTTGTCCTTCAATTTTTTTTTTTTGGAAGAACATAGGTGTGTTTAATAAAAATCTCAATAATATGAACTTCACAGATACTTTGTGATATTTCAGAAATCTTAACCTAAAATTTAATTTGGCTCTACCTATTGTGGGTGCTGAATATTAAGGAGGATGTTTTCCTCACCGAAAACAGGATAAAAAGAAAGGATTTTAACCTCTCAAAAGTAAAAGCTGATTTTCAAAACCTGCTAAAGCCTACCTTTATTCAAATGCTGCCAATAAAAAGAAAATTGCTCATTAGCAGTTACTTGTCTACTTCGTAATTTATACATAGTTCTCAGACCACAATGGAATTAAACCAGAAATCAGTAACAGAAATAAAGCTGGAAAATCCCAAAATACTCAGAGATCAAGCAAAGTGAAATTTTACAATATTTTTAACTAAACTATACCCAGTTTTAAAGACCCGGGATCCAGCTCACTTTGAAGTTTCTGGATTTACTAAAAAAAGAGTCCCCTCCAACTTCCTGTGATCACATAAGCGTGTATTTTAATGAAATATAAAAATTTAGATATTTGGACTAATCCTCCCTCCAAATTACAGTCAGAAGGTGCATTTACCCAAGTACAAGCAAAACAAGATCTGTTCTCCTGCACTCATTTTCTTGCTTCTTACCTATGAACAAAGGAAAATCTTTGTTCAGAGACTAGAATCTGAGGTCACCACTTAAGCAAGTACAGGGCATTTGGGGGAAACGTGGAGCCCAGTAAAAGTGTGTCTGACTCCGGGACAGAAAAGTTTGGTCTCTCTGGAAGCTTTATGAAATCCCCATCGGTTCACAAGTATACTGCACAGCCAAATTAAGTAAGATTGCTCAAACGACTTAGAAGAAAATGCTTAGAGATGTTCAGGTGTCACTAAAATTTCCAGTGTATTTTATTTGTTTGTTTGTTTGTTTGTTTGTTTCATGGTACGCGGGCCTCTCATCATTGTGGCCTCTCCCGCTGCAGAGCACAGGCTCCGGATGCACAGGCTCAGCGGCCATGGCTTACGGGTCCAGCTGCTCCGCGGCATGTGGGATCTTCCCGGACCGGGGCACAAACCCGTGTCCCCTGCATCGGCAGGCGGACTCTCAACCACTGCGCCACCAGGGAAGCCCACCAGTGTATTTTAATCGTAGATAGGGTCCTCAAAATCCTTTCGTATTTTCCCAGATTTAAATGCATGGATCAGGAACTGGCAACCATCTAAAGGAAACATAGCAAACTTCTGACTATTCTATTTCTGGTATCCTGAGCACAGCCAGGGAAGTGCAAGCAGTGGGTATAATGAGAGCTACGAGCTCAGGTACTTGGGAAGCTGGACGAAGCCGGCTAGATGGAGGAGACTCAGAGCTGCTTGCAGAGCTGTCTCCATCACCACCCCACTCAGCCCAGTCCATTCCTGCAGGGCTCAGGTTCTAAACAGAGGTCCAGAAGAGCCCTTCTCCAGCAAGAACAGGCCCATTCATCTCAAGTAAATCTAAATACCCTTCGCATGAATGAATAAAAAGAGCTCAGTCCAAAGGACTGCTTTTATCTCCTACAACTTTATGAAAATACATATTCCACTCTCCATAACATCAATGGTTGAGGCAAAACCACAGTCTGTGCTAAGTTGTACCTGTAGCTCAGTTTTACAGAACTCCTATAGTTCTGGTGCCAACTTAAAGCAGTTTAACTAGATGGCAAGACACGGATACCCTTCTTTACCTAGAGTACAATATATACTTGGTGATCTGGCACTGGTGAAGTATTAGGTTCTTGTCTGAGTTCCTAACCATAACCAGTTAGAAGTTCAACATTTGGCCCTCTGTTTTTTGTTCTTGGTTTTGTTTTTAGTTTTTTGTTCTCTAGAAATCTATTCCATTGCACTAAACTCTCACCAATAGAAATATCTGAAAACACATATTTCCATTCAAGGTTTAGGCTCTTATGTACAGTGGAACCAGAGAAGTAAACTATTTTCAAAGGTAAAATAGCATTGAATCATCACTACCTCCACTTTCCTTGTTTGCAGTTTTCTGAAGAGTATCCAGGTGCTGAGATAATTCAGGGAGCTTCAGTCTCAAGAGGTCTCGGAAGACGGCCATATCCACAGACAGTGCCCGGAGATTGTTGACAAAATAGCTTTCAGGAAGTACCTTGTCAATAAGGTAAATCATAATCTGAAGAAAAAGATAAAGAATAAGATTGCTTCATACAGGCCGCGGGGCAACCAAGCCCGTGCGCCACAAAAACTGAGCCTGCGCTCTAGAGCCTGTGAGCCACAGCTACTGAAGCCCACGTGCCACAACTACTGAAGCCTGTGCGCCTAGAGCCTATGCTCCGCAACAAGAGAAGCCATCGCATTGAGAAGCCCGTGCACCACAACAAAGAGTAGCCCCTGCTAGCCACAACTAGAGAAAGCCTGCATGCAGCAATGAAGACCCAATGCAGCCAAAAAAAAACAAACAAATAAATAAACAAAATAAATCTATTAAAAAAAAAGATTGCTTCATAAAAACTGGTATATTAACATATCCTAAATAGAACATATTCAAACAGATAAAATGCAGTTAGCCAAAGCACACTGTCCTTTACATATGTCAGAACCAAATGCTCTGGATTTTCAAGGCTCCTCTCCCCCTGGGTAAGGAGAGGGCGGCATAATTTTCTAAGTACCTCAGACCCCACATCTGCCAATGTCTAAAATTTCTAGCTGGGCCGCTAGACCTGAGTTCATCCTATAAGTAGCTGTGATGATAAATACACCCCTCAGCCTCCCTCTGAGAAGCCACGGAGCACATGCTTTCTCAGCAGCAGGCAGGAATCTCAATGTCGGCTCCCTGATAGCAGCACAGTGTTACAACCTTAACCTGAAAACCAAGAGCTGGCCTGTCATGAAACATCACAACTGCAGCCCATCTCAAGATTCACTGACCATCAACCTGGGTTATTCGGACAACTGATGTCGGCTTTTTGTCCACTTCCTCTCCTGGGAGAGTGCAACAAGGTGTTGTTTAAGCAAATGGTACTTTTAAATTGGGATTTCTTTCATGAGATTGTCTCATGCTCTTCAAATTACTATTTTCATTCTGACTTTTCTATCTGATTTTTCTATATCTTTTCTAAGATTTCAAGAACCACCAGAATGACTCAGCAAAACACACATGAGTTCTATATGTCAGCTTGCATGCTCTGTTTATGCCCTCCTCCTTAGAAGACCTTCTCTTTCCCTAGAGCACAGAAAAAGCAAAATTAAGAGCAAAATCATAGGACTTCCCTGGTGGTGCAGTGGTTAAGAATCCGCCTGCCAATGCAGGGGACACAGGTTCAAGCCCTGGTCCGGTAAGATCCCACATGACACTGAGCGACTAAGCCCATGCGCCACAACTACTGAGCCTGTGCTCTAGAGCTCACGAGCCACAACTGCTGAAGCCCGCCACCTAGAGCCCGTGCTCCACCACAAGAGAAGCCACTGCAATGAGAAGCCTGCGCACCACAACAAGGAGTAGCCCCCGCTCGCCACAACTAGAGAAAGCCCGCGCGCAGCAACAAAGACCCAATGCAGCCAAAAATAAATTAATTAATTTAAAAAATAAAAGAACAAAATCATAGTGGGTCCTATACGTTGGTGGAGAAGTAGCTGTCTCATATTTTGATTTTCAGCATATCACAAAACACTATTTTCCAAAAAAAAAAAAAAAATTATCTCCCAGACCTGCCAAGGGCCCATTTCCCCCTCATCCTTGGCTTATAACTTCTACTTTTAGGGTCATAGTTGTTTTGTTTTGTTTTTTACACAGGGTCAGAATTTACCAGGTAAATGCAGCATCACCCTGGAAATAGGAGTTTAGCAGTAAAAGCAGTCCCTCCCTGTGGAGGGAGGAAGCCCTCACACAGGCCAGCAGAGGGGAGAGCAGATTGTCAGCAGAGCAGAGGGCACTGTCAGGGACCTCGCACTCTACAGGTAAGGAGAAGATTTATGGGATCTGAAGGCAAAATTTAAAGGTAACAGTCTATTACTGCACTTTTCATCTAGAATAAGCTATATAATACCAAGAAAGATTTTTAAATGAATTTATAAGTATTTATGAAGTAATTACAATCCCTCAAAATTACATGAAAACAAGAAAAAGAATTCCGATTATCACAGTAATTCTTTTGACACAATGAAATTCTCTGTCCAAACACATCTCAAAATCTGACATAAGACATAAGAGCCAGCTATGTACTGTGTCAGCTATGTTACTTCACCTACTACTGTATTCCAAAGACCAAACATTAGATCTTTAAAAAAATAGGATACATAATGGCAATAGAACAGACAGTCTCTTCAACAAATGGCGTTGGAACAACCCTACACTCTGCACAAAAAGTAACTCAAAAGGGATCATAGACCTATGATCTAAAACGCAATACCATAAAAACTCCTAGGAGATAACAGAGACTAGATGACCTTGAGTATGACTTTTAAATGACTTTTTAGATACAATACCAAAGGCACAATCCATGAAAGAAAAAATATTTGGTAGGCTAGACTTCATTAAAATTTAAAACTTCTGCTCTGTGAAAGACACTGCCAAGAGGATTAGAAGAAAAGCCACAGACTGGGAGAAAATATTTGAAAAGACAGATCTGAAAAAAGGACTGTCAGCCAAAATGTACAACAATTCTTCAAACTCAACAATAAGGGCTTCCCTGGTGGCGCAGTGGTTGAGAGTCCGCCTGCAGATGCAGGGGACACGGGTTTGTGCCCCGGTCCGGGAAGATCCCACATGCCACAGAGCAGCTGGGCCCGTGAGCCATGGCCGCTGAGGCTGTACATCTGGAGCCTGTGCTCAGCATCGGGAGAGGCCACAGCAGTGAGAGGCCCGCGTACCGCAAAAAAAAAAAAAAAAAAAAGTTTTAAACTCACGTATTTGATTCGTCACTACCTCCTCCCCTTCACCCCTGCCTATTTGATGAACAAGTACCTTCAAAGCTGTTTCCTTAAATACATGAATGGAAAAATCGAGAGGGTGAATACAGATTTAGATAATGTCATGCTGGATTTATAATTAATTCCACCACGATGTGTATAAAACCAAGAGGAAAATGTGTTTCTTTTTCCATATGACATTTAGTGAGTGATTAAGAATATCACTAAGTTATTTGCCACAATCAAACACAGAATTGGGAGGGGGGGATCTTGAATACAAAGACTAAGTATTCATCCTATCCATCACACAACACTGCAGTCAAAAACAGCTTCAGGGTTCAAATATGCATAAGCAACCCCATACTACGCCAAGCAAATAAGGCAGTGGCCATCCTCTACATCTGAAATGCTTCATTTCTCATAAAGACTATTTGTGATGACTCACTGAGTCACATTCAGACCTATAAGTTTAACTTGCTAGCAACCCATCTCAAAGTGTTTCCAGAATTTTTTTACTAAAAAAGGCCCTAGACATCAAAGATTAAAAGATAAGAAACATAATTCACTTCCATAACCTTTCTCCACGCAAACACCTTCCATCACAGACATTCACCCTCAGCCTACCTCGTTCATACCTTGCTCCAGATGTGAAAGCAACCTATTAACAAGATCCAACCAGAATTAAGCATAACAAATAAGGCAGTTTACAGCGTGACGTCTCAGGAACTACACCTCTTGGTAGTCACACCCTTGTATATGCCCTTCCCCTTGAATACAAGCTGGACTTAGTGACTGGCTTCTAATAAATAAAACATATACTAACAGCCATAAAAGGGGAAATCAACAGTAACACAATCGTAGTAGGGGACTTTAACACCCCACTTTCACCAATGGACAGATCATCCAAAATGAAAATAAATAAGGAAACACAAGCTTTAAATGATACATTAAACAAGATGGACTTAATAGAAATTTACAGGACATTCCATCCAAACACAACAGAATACACTTTCTTCTCAAGTGCTCATGGAACATTCTCCAGGAGAGATTATATCTTGGGTCATAAATCAAGCCTTGGTAAATTTAAGAAAATCGAAATAGTATCAAGCATCTTTTCTGACCACAACGCTATGAGACTAGATATCAATTACAGGAAAAAATCTGTAAAAATACAAACACATGGAGGCTAAACAATACACTACTTAATAACCAAGAGATCACTGAAGAAATCAAAGAGGAAATCAAAAAACACCTAGAAACAAATGACAATGAAAACACAACGACCCAAAACCTATGGGATGCAACAAAAGCAGTTCTAAGACGGAAGTTTATAGCAATACAATCCTACCTTAAAAAACAAGAAACATCTCAAATAAACAACCTAACCTTACACCTAAAGCAATTAGAGAAAGAAGAACAAAAAAAACCCAAAGTTAGCAGAGGAAAGAAATCATAAAGATAAGATCAGAAATAAATGAAAAAGAAATGAAGGAAATGATAGCAAAGATCAATAAAACTAAAGGCTGGTTCTTTGAGGAGATAAACAAAATTGATAAACCATTAGCCAGACTCATCAAGAAAAAAAGGGAGAAGACTCAAATCAATAGAATTAGAAATGAAAAAGGAGAAGTAACAACTGACACTGCAGAAATCCAAAGGATCATAAGAGATTACTACAAGCAACTCCATGCCAATAAAATGCACAACCTGGAAGAAATGGACAAATTCTTAGAAAAGCACAACCTTCCAAGACTGAATCAGGAAGAAAGAGAAAATATAAACAGACCAATCACAAGCACTGAGATTGAAACTGTGATTAAAAATCTTCCAAGAAACAAAAGCCCAGGACCAGATGGCTTCACAGGTGAATTCTATCAAACATTTAGAGAAGAGCAAACACCTATCCTTGTCAAACTCTTCCAAAATACAGAACAAGGAGGAACACTCCCAAACTCACTCTGCGAGGCCCCCTCAACCTGATACCAAAACAAGACAAAGATGTCACAAAAAAAGAAAACTACAGACCAATATCACTGATGAACATAGATGCAAAAATCCTCAACAAAATACTAGCAAACAGAATCCAACAGCACATTAAAAGGATCATACACCATGATCAAGTGGGGTTTATCCCAGGAATGCAAGGATTCTTCAATATATGCAAATCAATCAATGTGATACACCACATTAACAAATTGAAGGAGAAAAACCATATGATCATCTCAATAGATGCAGAGAAAGCTTTCGATAAAATTCAACACCCATTTATGATAAACACCCTGCAGAAAGTAGGCATAGGGGGAACTTACCTCAACATAATAAAGGCCATATATGACAAACCCACAGCCAACATGTCCTCAATGGTGAAAAACTGAAACCATTTCCACTAAGATCACGAACAAGGTAAGGTTGCCCACTCTCACCACTATTATTCAACATAGTTTTGGAAGTTTTACCACAGCAGTCAGAGCAGAAAAAGAAATAAAAGGAATCCAAATCAGAAAAGAAGAAGTAAAGCTGTCACTGTTTGCAGATGACATGATACTATACATAGAGAATCCTAAAGATGCTACCAGAAAACTACTAGAGCTAATCAAAGAATTTGATAAAGTAGCAGGATACAAAATTAATGCACAGAAATCTCTTGCATTCCTATACACTAATGATGAAAATTCTGAAAGTGAAATTAAGAAAACACTCCAATTTACCATTGCAACAAAAAGAAAAAATACCTAGGAATAAACCTACCTAAGGAGACAAAAGACCTGTATGCAGAAAATTATAAGACACTGATGAAAGAAATTAAAGATGAAACAAATAGATGGAGAGATATACCGTGTTCTTGGATTGGAAGAATCAACATTGTGAAAATGACTATACTACCCAAAGCAATCTACAGATTCAATGCAATCCCTATCAAACTACAAATGGCATTTTTCACAGAACTAGAACAAAAAATTGCACAATTTGCATGGAAACACCAAAGACCCTGAACAGCCAAAGTAATCTTGAGAAAGAAAAACAGAGCTGGAGGAATCAGGCTCCTGGACTTCAGACTATACTACAAAGCTACAGTAATCAAGACAGTATGGTACTGGCACAAAAACAGAAATACAGATCAATGGAACAGGATAGAAAGCCCAGAGATAAACGCACGCACATATGGTCACCTTATCTTTGATAAAGGAGGCAAGAATATACAATGGAGAAAAGACAGTCTCTTCAATAAGTGGTGCTGGGAAAACTGGACAGCTACATGTAAAAGAATGAAATTAGAACACTCCCTAACACCATACACAAAAATAAACTCAAAATGGATTAAAGACCTAAATATAAGGCCAGACACTATCAAACTCTTAGAGGAAAACATAGGCAGAACACTCTATGACATAAATCACAGCAAGATCCTTTTTGACCCACCTCCTAGAGAAATGGAAATAAAAACAAAAATAAATAAATGGGACCTAATGAGACTTAAAAGCTTTTGCACAGAAAACGAAACCATAAACAAGATCAAAAGACAACCCTCAGAATGGGAGAATATATTTGCAAATGAAGCAACTGACAAAGGATTAATCTCCAAAATTTACAAGCAGCTCATGCAGCTCAATATCAAAAAAACAAACAACCCAATCCAAAATAGGGCAGAAGACCTAAATAGACATTTCTCCAAAGAAGATATACGGACTGTCAATAAACACATGAAAGAATGCTCAACATCATTAATCATTAGAGAAATGCAAATCAAAACTACAATGAGATATCATCTCACACCGGTCAGAATGGCCATCATCAAAAAATCTACAAACAGTAAATGCTGGAGAGGGTATGGAGAAAAGGGAACCCTCTTGCACTGTTGGTGGGAATGTAAATTGATACAACCACTATGGAGAACAGTATGGAGGTTCCTTAAAAAACTAAAAATAGAACTACCATATGACCCAGCAATCCCATTACTGGCCATATACCCTGAGAAAACCATAATTCAAAAAGAGTCATGTACCACAATGTTCATTGTAGCTCTATTTACAATAGCCAGGACTTGGAAGCAACCTAAGTGTCCATCGACAGATGAATAGATAAAGAAGATGTGGCACATATATACAATGGAATATTACTCAGCCATAAAAAGAACGAAATTGAGTTATTTGTAGTGAGGTGGATGGACCTAGCGTCTGTCATACAGAGTGAAGTAAGTCAGAAAGAGAAAAACAAATACCATATGCTAACACATATATATGGAATCTAAAAAAAAAAAAATGGTCATGAAGAACCTAGGGGCAAGACGGGAATAAAGACATAGGCCTACTAGAGAATGGACTTGAGGACATGCGGAGAGGGAAGGGTATGCTGGGACAAAGTGAGAGAGTGGTAGTGTATATATGGACATATATACACTACCAAATGTAAAATAGCTAGCTAGTGGGAAGCAGTCGCATAGCACAGGGAGATAAGCTCAACGCTTTGTGACCAGCTAGAAGGGTGGGATAGGGAGGGTGGGAGGGAGGGAGACACAAAAGGGAAGAGATATGGGGATATATGTATATGTATAACTGACTCACTTCGTTATAAAGCAGAAAATAACACACCATTGTAAAGAATTATACTCCAATAAAAATGTTAAAAAAAAAAACCAAAGCAGCCTAAATAAATAAATAAATACATACATACATACATACATAAAATATGGTGGGTGGGAGGGAGACACAAGAGGGAGGAGATATGGGGATATATGTATATGTATAGCCGATTCACTTTGTTATAAAGAAGAAACTAACACACCACTGTAAAGCAATTATACTCCAATAAAGATGTTAAAAAAAGAAAAACATCACAAAAATAATGGAATGTCACTTCTGATATTAGGCTACAGATCTGTAATGTAATCTCTTCTGACTTGCCATTCTCTTTTACTCTCTCGTTCACTCTGAGGGATGCCAGCCACCACATTGTACAATGGAGAGGCCCACACAGCAAAGAACAACAGCCAGCAGAAAAACTGAGGCTCTCAGTCCAACAATCTGTGATGAATGAAATCCTACCAACAACCACATGAACGAACTTGAAAGTGCATGCTCTCCCTACTCAATCGAGCCTTCGGATGAGACTAAAGCCCCAGCCGAGAGTTTGAGTGCCACAATGATGTGACTCTGAGCCAGCTAAGCCGCACCCAGATTCCTGACTCAAAGAAACTGTGAGGTAATACACATTGGCTGTTTGAAGCAACTAATTTGTTAGGCATCACTGGATAATCAATACAGTTAGTATTCAGCTTGCTTTAAATATGATGTCTCTAAAAGGAAATGAAATTGAGTTATTGTAGTGAGGTGGATGGACCTAGAGTCTGTCATACAGAGTGAAGTAAGGCAGAAAGAGAAAAACAAATACTGTATGCTAACACATATACGTGGAATTAAAAAAAAATGGTTCTGTAGAACCTAGGAGCAGGAAAGGAATAAAGACGCAGATGTAGAGAATGGACTTGAGGACACGGGGAGGGGGAAGGGTGAGCTGGGACAAAGTGAGAGAGTGGCATGGACATGTATACACTACCAAACGTAAAATAGCTAGCTAGTGGGAAGCAGCCACATAGCACAGGGAGATCAGCTCGGTGCTTTGTGACCACCTAGAGGTGTGGGATAGGGAGGGTGGGAGGGAGATACAAGAGGGAGGAGATATGGGGATATATGTATATGTATAGCTGATTCACTTTGTTATAAAGCAGAAACTAACACACCATTGTAAAGCAATTATACTCCAATAAAGATGTTAAAAGAATAAAATAAAATAAAATTTGAAAAAATATGATGTCTCATAAGTGAGACTAAAAACATAATCATTCTCCTCAAATTTGGCAGCTACATAAGTCTGTCATGTGACTAGGCTTTAACCTGGGAGAAATGGTATCATGGATAATAAGAAAGGTGTAGTCAATACCCTGGAAGGAGGTGGAGCACCAGGGAAGAGAAATTATAGTTCCAGTATTTCACTCTCTGAAGAATTTTAGTTGCCTTCTTCAGAGCCTGATACTCACTTTCAGAGCATCGCCTTCGTTGCCTTCCACCACTTCCAGAATTAGTGCAGCCAGGATGTTAAAGCCTTGGCAATACCCGACATTCTTGTTCCATCGGGCATAGGCCAGCAGAACCCGCTTCAACACAACCCTGTCCTGCTCAGCCTCCTGGCCACAGTAAGAACTGCAGCCTGTGCGGTGAAGATCCTAAAATGAGAGGGAAACAACATTTTTTAAAATACCTCCTTAAGCTCTCTAAAAAAAAAAAAACTTTAGTTTTTTCTCTGCCTCAGCATTAAGTCGAGTCAGAGTATCAACATGGATTTTAGTTTTCAAAAATGTATATGCAGGGCTTCCCTGGTGGCGCAGTGGTTGAGAGTCCACCTGCCGATGCAGGGGACATGGGTTCGTGCCCCAGTCCGGGAAGATCCCACATGCCGCAGAGTGGCTGGGCCCGTGAGCCATGGCTGCTGAGCCTGCGCATCCAGAGCCTGTGCTTCTCAACGGGAGAGGCCACAACAGTGAGAGGCCCGTGTACCGCAAAAAAAAAAAAAAAAAAAAAAATGTATATGCAACTTAAACATATGGACCAAAACTTTTTTTTTTTTAGTTTTCTAATATGCTGAGGCATTTTCAAGAGGAATTTCAGTCAGGCAAACTTTCTACCACAGGTATTTCCAGAGTTAACACAAAAAGGGACTCAGAATTAATACTGCATTATAATTCCAAATAAATTGACAGTTTATTTTAATCATACATCTCAAATAAAACAAGTCATTTTAACACATGTATGATAGATGCTAACATTATTTCTTTCTACAAAAAATGATATAATATTTAGCTATCAAAACTCCAAATAGTATTAAGGAGCAAAATGAAAAGAATAAAAAAATGTAACCGGTACTACAAAGAGACAGAAAAACCATTTTCTCCAAGTTGTTTTATAAATTTGTATAAAAGAGGCAGAAACATTTACTGTACTTTAATATTTAATGAGTGTAATATCTATAATTTAATTACCAAACAGTGAGTATGATTTTCAGGAGCTGAAGTCATTTTACTGACATATCATTCATTTCAATGAGAAAAAAAATTCTCTTAATAACATGACTGTTATAAAATGTGCATTGCCTTAATTCACAACTTAAATAGAAAGAAAATATTTCAAATATGGAATACTTCATCTCCGGAAAACATATACCTAAATTCCAAATAAACAGCTCAAATGTGGACAATGCAAAGGCTTTTCAAGCATACAATATAAAAGTTCCTTTTTTATATTATATGCTTGAAACAGACCAAGTTAGATGAGAAAATAGCTCCTTTTAGTTAGGACCTCCTCCTGAAAAACATATCTTCAAATCTGCCAAAACATTAGCCAACTTCTGGTGACCGAAATTTAGATGAAACAACTTTCCTTTTAAAACCTCAGTTTAGCATCACACGTAATGTACTCATATAAAGTAAAAAGCATGTGCTAGAGGCTTATGTAAGAGAATAATAATGGGATTAAATCAAATCAGCATCCTTGGCTTTCGGTGCCAGGCTCTAATCAACTGTAATAATCCAGGTAGGTGAACCACAGCTGGCTTGAGCATTTGACCATCTGGTTTAAAGTAAACTTATCAGTCAATCTAACTATCTTCGTAAAATGACAGTTAAGAAATTATCAAAATCCTAATAAGTGCCCAATTATTCTAATATGAAATAGATTTAACTTTAAATTTCTCAGTGACTTTTACATTAAAATCCAGTTAAAAGCACTGACCCATGCTAAAGAAAAAAGGAATTTCGATTTCCTATCATGTGAGCAAAATTAATAAGTTGAATATGAATGGAAACATTTTCTTCTTACTAGCAACATACAAATTTATGAGGAAAAGGCATCATCAAGTTCCCCGTTAAAAAGCTGTTAACTGGGCTTCCCTGGTGGCGCAGTGGTTGGGAGTCCGCCTGCCGATACAGGGGATGCGAGTTCGTGCCCTGGTCCGGGAGGATCCCTCGTGCCGCAGAGCGGCTGGGCCCGTGGGCTGTGGCCGCTGGGCCTGCGCGTCCAGAGGCTGTGCTCCACGACGGGAGGGACCACAACAGTAAGAGGCCCGCGTACCACAAAAAAAAAAAAAAGCTGTTAACTAATGAAATTAGGAAGCAGGAAATACACGGACATTCAATCCATAAGGCTTGATCCTCTGTCCAGGAAACATCTGGCTCTTAGAATCTTTCTTCTAAGTTAGGACAATAAGGCAAACTTAGGGACATTACCTTGACTATCTGAATTCCCATCGAGTCATCATCAGGATTACTCCTTTCATTGAAAGTGAAGCGCATGGTTTTGTCCCAATCAATGGCTATACTGTGCAAATACTGATCTGCCAAGGTCAACCAAACCTAAAATATTAATAAAAAAGAATGCTAATGTAAAATACATAATTTCATCTTTCTTTATCAGGAAATAATGATTGCATCCAATAAGAAAATGAGAGCTGTTACTAGAACAGATATAGCCTACATGTAGAAAACTCTAAGAACCTCACTGAAAAGTCTGCTGTACTAAACTGTACCAATTAGGGGCTTTCATTTATTCTTTCAATTAATATTGTTGAGATCCTACAAGCAATGATCCAGCCATTAGGGTAGGGATACTGTTAAGAAAACGAAAACATTTCAAATTTTATTTCAGTTCATTGGAATAGCTAAATTAGCTTATGAGCTTGTTATACTTGGCTCTGGATGGCGCTCTATGCTTGGGGAAGAGCTCCCTGGTCATCCGTGGAGTATGGGCCTGTTTTTACCATAAAGTGGCTTCTGCCTTTAAATCATCCCTCTCTCACACACACAAAAAACTGACAGATGGGTTCCTATAATGAATAACTTTTTAAAGGAATCACTGGATATTTTTAGGCCTTTCATTACCTTATCTGGAAAAGCTGTTTCATAATGCTATTTTTAATGTGCATTTTGAGGAACCAAAATGTTCAAATTCTAGGAGTATTAAGACCTGGTTTATAATACAAATGAACTTATTTACAAAACAGAAAGAGACTCCCAAACTTCGAAAACAAACTTACAGTTACCAAAGGGGAAATGTGGGGTGGGGGGATAAATTAGGAGTTTGGGATTAACATATACACACTACTATATAAAAAATAGATAATCAATAAGGATCTACTGTATAGCACAAAGAACTCTACTGAATATTCTGTGGCGACCTATATGGGAAGAGAATCTGAAATGGAATGGCTATATGTATATGTATAACAGAATCACTTTGCTGTACACCTGAAGCTAACACAGCATTGTAAATTAACTATACCCCAATATATAATAAAAATTAAATTTAAAAAAAGGAATGGGAATTGTGGCTGCCACAAAGGAAGGGGGTGGGGGAAGGATAGATTAGGAGTTTGGGATTAGTAGATGCAAGCTATTATATATAGAACGGATAAACAACAAGGTCCTACTGTATAGCACAGGGAACTATATTCAATATTCTGTGGTAAAGCATAATGGAAAAGAATATTAAAAAGAATGTATATATATGTATAACTGAATCACTTTGCAGTACAGCAGTAAAAACACAACATTGAAAATCAACTAGACTTCAATAAAATTTTTTTAAAAAGGAAACAAAGACTACGTTTATGAATTAATAAGATGGCAATTCAAGTTTTGGTATTTTAACATAATTTAGCAGGAATAACACTGATTAGTATCTCCAGCCATACTTCTCTCTTAAGCATCAGGATCATATGTCAAAATGCTCACTTGACATCTTCAACTTGGACATCTAATAGGCATCTCAACCTTAACATATCCAAAACCAACTGTCTAATCCACCGCCACCCCAACTATACAGACATACACACAAACACACACACCTGCTTGTCCCCTCTCTGGGAAAATAGTAACTCTACCCTTCCAGTAGCTCAGGTCAATCTTGAAGTCACTGATATCCCTCTTACACTTTTTATTCAATCCAGTAGGAATTCAAGTCAACCCAGCCTTCAAAATATATCTAGAATCTGACCCCTTCTCTCCAGCTACACTACCACAACCCTGATCCATCTCTTGCCTGAATTATCTCACATCTCCTACTGGTCTCTCCGCTGCTGTCCTTGTCCTTCATATTCTCAGGTTAGTAGCCAGAGTGGTCCATTTCAAATGTAAGTCATATCATGTTATTCTCCTCCTCAAAACTTCCCAATGCTTCTCATCGCACACTGGGCAAAAGTCCTACTATGACCTGTAAGGTCCTATATGATCTGCCATTCCCCTAAGGTCATCACATTACCTCTATGACCCCCATTGCTTTCCCTTTTATTCACTGTGCTTCAGCCACCCTGACCTCTTGCTTTTGCTTGCATACTCCTCACTGATGCTCTCACCTGAGGGTGTTTCCTGTTTGGAGTACTCTCCCACCAGGTAGCTACGTGGTCAATGGCTCATCTCTTTAAGGGCCCTATTCAAATGTCACCTTGCCATTTAAAATGCTACCTCCTTACCTCCACTCCCCTCTCTCTTTATTCCTTTCTCTGATTTATTTTTATGCATGGCACTTAGCATCATCTGAAATACTCTATATTATATGCATTGTAAAGTCCATGAGGACAAAAATTTTGGTCTGCTGTTTTTTTTTCCACTGCTGTATCCCCATTACCCTGCAGAACAGTACCTGGCATAGAATAATCATTAAATACTTACTGAATTAATGAATAATGAAGAGAGACAGATTTCAAATTACTAAATCTAGAATATCCTTTTTGACATTCCAGACACTTTCAAGAGGGACAAAGTGATGGTCCTTTTGTATTTTAGCCATACAAATCCACCTCACCTTTCTCCTCCATTCCTTTGGTATTCCTGTTGATAGTCTGGCAACTGCTTTGAGCGCATCATACCACTAGAAACAAAGAAGGAAAGCTGTCAAAGTGATAATATTGACCTGATTAAGCACTTTTCAACTTTTCCCCATCCTGACGTTCGTAGAGCATGATAAAATTTATACAGAACACTGGGGTAAACATTCAGAGCTTCCTTCAGCCAGATATGACTGGTCTAAGGGCTATGACTGCCCCAAGGTCCCCCACTTAGGTACCCTTAACAGACCCGTGATCCAATTGCAGTACACACACAAAGGCTGGGAACTCTGAAATCAAAACATGCGTTACAGATTTGGAATAACAGCATTTGGTTTTTAATTTTTTTTCACACTTGAACCATTAAAAGAAAGTGCAAAATTTTTCCCTGCAAGTATAACTCCAAGTCACTTATAGCTTCACAAGTTATTTTATCTATAATTTTTAAAACTGACTCATCTTCTTAGGCATATCCAAGCACATGTTAATCTTCCCACTTTGAGAATATACCTCAGTGTACCCTGTAGGTACCCCAAAATAAAGGTATTTTCAAAACCAAAAATAAAATTACCTGCTGAAAACCATTTTGACCTAAAGATGGCTCAAGAGTGAACTTCAACTTTGTGTCAACTCCTAAAAGAAAAATACATAAATAACTGTTATTTGGGGAAAAAATACGTTACATCAAAAATAAAAAGTAAAAATTAACCTGATTCTACTGAGTCATCATAAAATTTTTAAAACATTTATTTTTACTAAATCGTAGTCAATTTTGTTAAAAGAAAAAGAATACTGATTATTAAGATAGAAAAATGTCCTATGGTAATAGAATGAAGCTTATCACATAGAATGGTGGTTCTACCGCTGTCTGGAGTAGTGCAAAAACAAAACAATGACACCACAGGCTTGGAGTCATGCACACTTTAATTCACCTTTGGTTCCTAGAGTCAAACAAATTATTTAACCTGTCTCAGTCTCAATTCTTTATCCTTAAAATGAGGATAACGTCTATCTCAGTTAGTTGTTGCAATAATTAACTGTAAATCACTTAGCACAGTATAATTAATATTTATGAAACTTAGGAAGAGAATTCTCTACTTACAAAATGTGTTTTCTAGGACACTTGCATGGACTAAGTCTATTAAGGAAACTTCAGTGAAATATCAAAAGTTATAAAAATAATGTCACTGCCTTCCCACTTGTGGAATAATCCATTTTAACAAGACTATTTAGCGATTTTCATGTATTTTTAAATTCTGTCATGATAGACTTATTCATTAAAGTTTATACGTTTAATTATAGGCTCCAAGCTAAAAATGTAACTGAATTCTAATTCCAAGTTATCTACAACTTTAAACTTCTTTGACTCAAATCCCAAATCTATGGAATAGAAGTAAATAAATAGGAGAATATATAAAGATTATACGCTATATTCATATTGGGCTTTTTTATTATTGAGGTGAAATTCCATGACAATTTTTTTAACATCTTTACTGGAGTATAATTGCTTTACAATGTTGTGTTAGTTTCTGCTGTATAACAAAGTGAATCAGCTATACATATACATATATCCTCATATCTTCCCTCTTGCGTCTCCCTCCCTCCCACCCCCCCATCCCACCCCTCTAGGTGGTCACAAAGCACCGAGCTGATCTCCCTGTGCTATGCGGGTGTCTTTTTAAAAACATATATGGAGTCAAGAAGCTGAAAAGAGATGTGTCTGATTTGCCCAAGCCCGTGACAGTATGAAGATGTCCTTCTTGGAGTCCTAGAAGAATACTGTGTATACATGAGTTGGGTCCTAGATTTCTAAAGTCAAGCTGTGTGTGATAGAGAATCCCAGGCATCCAATCAATGCCCTGATCATTCTCTTCAGAGCTTCAGGGCCAAAACCATACTCTGCCTAGATTGATAAGATTTCCTTCTTCGAAGGTATATTAAGTACCCCGACGGATTCCCAATTCTCTGAGATGGTTTAAATTAAGTCCTGCCTCAGTGCAGCGCAATGATGCAAAGACCACAAGAGTGCCTCCACCTGGCGCGCATGATTTAAGACACGATAAAACGGACCTCTTTGTGAGGTTGCTGTCCAGACACAGGGTGCTGAATGGAGGAGCGTATAGTCATGACGTTTGCTTTATTATAACAAAGACCAGGAAATTCGGTCCCACGCTCCTATTTCAACCGACCTAAAAGCCTTGGATTCCTTGCATGTATGACCGAATACGCTCCCTTGACTTTTTCAGAAGTACCTGCTGGGCACGATGCCAATCGCCTTGCCGAGCTGTAACCCGGCTAGGGTTAGTCAAAATCACAACTATTTTCTCACTATCAAAAATGAGTCACAGGATTTAACTGGAATTGATCATTCGCTGCCTGCAGGCAAAAGCTGAAATCAGGTCATTTCCACCTCTTTTCTTCTAATTGAATAAGGGAGGGGAGAAGGGTTATGTTTCATCTGGTAATCACTGGCTGTTCCGGATTCAGAAATACAAAACACTTTTAACGTGGGAAGGAGGTTTCTTTTTTTTAAGGCTAAAGGAAGACGGTGAATAACTACTACAGTCTCTGCAACTAGACACTTCCTTGGGGAGAAAAACAAAGAAACCACGAGGTTCGGAAAGGCAGCGACGCGTTCCACCCTTTGGGGCTCAGTGCCTCGACAGATTCTCCCCTTCAGCCTCAGGACAGCAGGTCCCCAAAGGTGCTGGGAGGCGGGATGGGGTGGGGTTGGGGGAGGGCAAACCCACCTGGAAGCCAGCTGGTGCCACTCCGGGGACAAGTGTGCGCTACGCACGGGTACGAGTACAGCCGGGTCCCTCTGCGGCCACCCCTAGCCAGAAAGCCTTATGCCCAGGGGCCCGCGCGCCAGGGCGGGCTCATAAAACCCTGCGGAGGGATGCCGGATGGTGGAGCAAGCGCGGAGTTATGCAGCCTGGAGAAGCAGGGATGTGTAAACACAGGCTGACAGCAGAAAGGGCCTAGCCTAGCACAGCCAGGAGAACTCTCAGTCTTTACCTATAGAAAGAATCTCTACTTTGCAGGAGTGTTTCCTGCCCGCTCTCCACCCGGACACACAAATTAGAGGCTCCAGGTGAGACGATCCCGGCACTCACGAAGCAGGGACCGTCAAGAAAATGCACCCGATTTTTTCTTTCGCGGTCACTGCCTCCTTCTCTGACGCCAAGCATCAGACCTGTGCCTTTCTCCTGCCTCACACACCTCTTTCAAGGTGTGGCTTCTTGTGGGTCCGAAGCACAACTGGTTGCTCGGCCTCTGATAGCCCGGGTAGCCGCCAACACTTTCCCACCACTCGGAGAAGACCGAGCGCATCGCTCGCCAGCAGCTCCCGGCACATGCAGGGCTGGACCGCGTACAGGCCGTGGGATGGGGGCGCGCGGGCAGCCAGCGGGAACAGCCGGTCCTCCGCGCCGTGGGAGGCCGCTGCCCCCGCTCAGGCCTCGGTCCGCGCTATTCCCTCCCAGGCCGACCCAGCCCCGCCTGCGCCCAGCAGCGGTGCCCAGCAGCGGTACCCAGCACCGGGCGGCCGGCGGGTGTTCCCTGGCCTACGCGGAGTTCGGCTGAGGCAGAGGCACCAGCTCCGGGGGCGCCACGCTACTTTCCAGTGCCCCATCTGCCGCCCCGGTTCCTCACCCGGCTCCAGGGTGCAGAGCAGCCGGGGCGCGGTCCGGGAAATGCAGCTGCGTTTCTTGAGCACATTGCTCAGGATGGTGCCCACGCCGCCGCCGCCGCCGCCGCTGCCACCGCCCTGCCGCTTCAGGCATCTCCCTCCGCGCCTAAGGGAACCGGTCAGCTTGTCCTGCCTCATCCGAGAGCGCCCTGGGCTCCCGTGCGGCCGCCGTCCGCCTGGGTCCTCGCTGTCCCGCCGGAGCAGCGGCTTCGCGCGCGTGGGGCTCGGCAAGACCGGTTAGTCAAGGGTCTCTCGAAAGCAGCAAGAGTGCTCGGGGGTCAAGGGACGCTGCGGAGCACCGCGGGAACCACCGAGCGCGGGGCGGCCGGCAGGGATCTGCAGTGCGGAGCCTGCAAGGCTGAGGCAGGAGAGGACTTGGGGCGGGGAGGAGGGCGGGAGCGAGAGAGCGCGCGGAGACGGAGGCAACGCTCCCGCCCCCAATCCCGGCATCACCGTGCGCAGGCGGGGCTGCCTTAGCTCCCAAGCGCCCCACCCGCTCGCGACACCTGCGCTGGGCAGCCGCAGAGACCCGGAGCCCGGGAGAGGGCGGCTGAGCAACTGCGCCTGGGGACCAGAAGCAGTGACAGAGATTTCCGTGCCTCTCCCAAGATCTGGGAGGTGCAGGAGGGAGCACCAAAGGGAGGGAGTCTCAGGTGCAGAACGCCAGCGAGATGCAAGTGCCCACCTCATCGGAGCAGCCTTGCAAGAGTCGGTCAAGAGACCGCAGGAAGAATCTAGCAGCGCGGCGGGAACATTGGTGGAAGGTGAAGCACCAGCTTCATCCCAAATTGTGTTAAACTCTTTTTCTTGGCATCTTAGGCATAGGAAGCACGTTAAAATTATTATTATTATATATTACTATTAATATATACTTTGTACATTAATTAATTCTATAATATATTTATTATTATAATAATGGTTGTTTCTTTTGGAAGAGCAGACTTCAAGATAAAAGTGTTTCATTAAAAGCAGGGTTGGGTTTTTTTAAGTGCTTCCCCCGTCTCTCCAGCCAGAGACTTCAGTAGGCAGAATGGTTAGTGATAATTACTTTTTTAAAAATCATTCTTAAACTACGACATTACGACATTCACCAATGGATATTAATCATAAAGATGAATAAGTCATAAGAAAGGAAAGCATATGGAGGGAAATACAAAGATATTTGTATATGCTAATATTTAGAGAAGGAACACCAGATGGATTAAAAAAACTAAAAAGTATGTGGAAGGGAACAGTGTAGAAGAGAGAGGAATAGAAAACAGATTTCTCTAGATGTGCCTTATGTAGTTTTGACTCTGGAATAACATCTTATATTAATAATATTAATAAATCAAGCAAAAAGAAAACCCTAAAATTTGAAAATGAATGGAAACAAATGAACCTAACTAGAAATCCTGTTGATGGCATAAGAACACAGAAAAAATGAGTAAGTTGTTTTAGAGTGTAGTGTTATGCCTGTATATCAATGGTGGTATAGACTCCAAGGGCAAAAAGAGCTGCAAAGAAATCTTAAATGCCATTCAGTAGCATTACTGTTATTAATAATATTGCTGTTGGGCTTCCCTGGTGGCGCGGTGGTTGAGAGTCTGCCTGCCTGCCGATGCAGGGGACACGGGTTCACGCCCCGGTCTGGGAAGATCCCACATGCTGCGGAGCGGCTGGGCCCGTGAGCTGTGGCCGCTGGGCCTGTGCATCCAGAGCCTGTGCTCCGCAGCAGGAGAGGCCATAACAGTGAGAGGCCCACGTATCGCAAAAAAATAAAAAATAAAAAAAATAAAATAATAATAATATTGGTGTTATTTCTTAATTATGTACACTATAGGATAACCTAAATAAATAATTATGTTAACATCATAATCAGTCTGCTAATCTGGGGTGATTTTAAATGTTTCACTAAGTAATGTTGTGATGGATATCTTTGTTGACTAAGCTTTACTAGATTTTTGAACACCTAAAATGAATTTCCACAGTGGGGTTATTGGATCTAAAGGCATAATCATCTATATGACATATATTGCTAAATTAAATCTTAAAGGATTGTACCAGTTTAGTCTCTGATTGACACCTTTTCATCCTCCATCTTCAACAGCTCTCAGTAATATCATTTAAACACTTGCTGCTTTGATAAAGAAAACTGTCATTTTGTTGTTTTTATTGGCCTTTTTTATTAGTACTGCAGTTGAACTTTTTTTGGTATGTTAACTAAGCAGTTATATGATATTTTCTGGGAATTTCTTACTTACTCGAATATTAAAGTCTACGTGTTTTCTTAATGAAAAAATAAATAAATATGTTAAGGTCAAAAGAAACCAAGATGTTTTCAGTGTAACAGAAAATATAAGTGTGCAACCAAAGAAATTAAGTTTTTTTAATCCTGCCATAGTATATTTTAAATGGAAATAATAGTATGAACTCATCTTTTTTCTTTTCAAAAATATATATAAAGCCACTGAATAGGTTTAGAACTAAGGACAACCCAGCAGCAGTGAACACCCCCAGCACTCAGGATGTGGTCTCTAAAAACCGTTCCCCACTAAAAGGAACCAGGGCTCCTTGGAGGTGCAACTGATTCCATTTCTGGGCCAGAAAAAGTACAAGATGAGCCTGAAATATATTGATGAATTCAGGAAGGAAGGATGTGCTCCAAGACTACTAGGGTCATGTCAAAAAGACATGAGAGCCACACAAATAGGATCCTATTGGCCAAAGATGGAACACTTTGAGCATCAAAAACAATGACTGCTAATCGACAGATGAATGGATAAAGAAGATGTGACATATATACAATGGAATACTATTCACCCATAAAAAAGAATGAAATTTTTGCCATTTGCAGCAACATAGATGGACCTACAGATTATCATACTAAGTGAAATAAGTCAGAAAGAGAAAGACAAATATCATGATATCATTTATATGTGGAATCTAACATGACACAAATGAACTTATGAACTTATTTATGAAACAGAAACAGACTCACAGACACAGAAAACAAACTTATGGTTACCAAAGGGAAAAGGAGGTGGGGAGGGATAAATTAGGAGTTTGGGATTAGCAGATACAAACTATTATATATAAAACAGATAAACAATAAGGTCCTACTGTATAGCACAGGGAACTATAATCAATATCCTGTAATAAACCATAATAGAAAAGAATATGAAAAAGAATATGTATATATATATATATATATATATATAACTGAATTACTTTGTTGTACACCAGAAACTAATACAACATTGTAAATCAACTATACTTACATATAAATAAATAAATTTTTAAAAAACAATGGCTGCTATTGATTGGAAGTATTAACTTTTTTAAAAATGCATTTCTAATGATATTCTGAAAGAACTAAAAAAGAAGTCCTTCACATGACTCTGGCACACTTATTTTGTAATCAGCACATTCTGGACTCTGGCACACTTATTTTGTAATCAGCACATTCTGGACTTTGTGAATTGCCCTCAGAATTTGAGGACAATGTCAGAAATGATATAACACTAAGCATGAAATACACATTTCACATATAAAAATCTGTTAAAATGACATTTGTCATCTGCAAAAGTAAAGCCAGCTGATAGGGATATAGAAGCTATTCAGTTATGCCCACCTGACTGAGATAAAGATGCCTTGAAACAGGCAGTAGTCTGCCTCATCACTTTAGAAGATAAAATCATTATTGAACCTGGTTGTGATGAACTGTTTGGCTTAGATTTCCCAACATTTCACACCAATTTCAGGTACAGAAATCTACACTTATTCAGCCTGATGCTTATAGTTCCAGTACATGTTTGTTCTCCTTCAGCTTTCTCTTAATTTTAATAAGATGTCCCTTGACTGCTCTGGCCTGAGAACGATAATTGAAAGATATCTGATGTTTGGCTTTGGACAGTTTTTTAGAGGGCCACACAGACCCCTGGGTGAAGATGGTGATGAACACCCATAGTTAAAGGAAGAAAACTGGAAGGAGAGGGAAAATCCAGACCAAGGTGGTAAGTGCATGCACAGTATCGTCTTCCAGAGCTCTCATCTTCTCAAACCATAGAGGGTTCATGTTCTCTTTTAACAAGAAAGGCTGTTCATGCTCAGTTTTAGCAGTGGGCCAGCAGGAAAGACAGCCTCGCCGGCCAAGAGGAGGAGCAATGGGCTCTGCTTTACAACACTGCCTCTGGGGTAGAACGGAGGACGCACAGGCCTGGCTGACATTCACCACTCCGACCATCCCACACCCTTTGGCTCAGGCTCCCTGCTCACCAAGCAAACTTTTGATTGTCATTTGGCTTCCCACAGAGACTTTGCCACTGAGGAGAGGACACGCTGACCAGTTAACAGTGGTCAATATCCCTGAGTTTGCTCAACTCTCAGTGAGCTGAAGAAATCAAATTTCTGGGCTGCCAAAGCTGAAGTGTAGACCCTAGATTGCCAACCCACCCAGATGTGTCATGGCTGACAAAAAGGCCTGTCTCTGAAATTCTTCAGTTACAGCATTTTTCTTACTATTAGTGACAGGGGCTTGTTTACTTTCAAGATAAAAATTCTATTTCACTCAGATTTATTACAAGGAAAAACTGACTTAAAAAAAAAAAGCTTTCTTGAAAACTTCCCATGCTAAACTACATAGAAGTTGAAACAAAAAAAAAATTTAAGTTTCTACTATTAAAGCAATACATAACGAAGGAATTAAATAATATTATTTTGTTTACACTGGAGAGGAAAGCCAAGACTGACAACTTTCGTAGCAAACAGATAATTAAGCACTAAAATACAATGCTCTAAAAACAGCCATGGCACAAGCCTAGCATTATATTTATTGTATGACTCATAGTTTCTTGTTCGTGTCTGGAATATTGTTTTCCAAAAGCAAAAGAAGTCATCTGAAGTCAACCTGCAGAGGCAACAATGCCAGCATGAGCTCTGCTTGAGGATCTCAGCTGGTGAGATTTCCAGCCAAAGCCAACTTACCATCACTCTTCACTGAGTGATTTTTACTAATCAAATTAATATCAATGAATTCACAATGAATTTGGGCAAATCGTACCTTGGCATGGTCCAGAGCAGTTATGATTTAAGCTGAATTTGGGAAAAGGAAAACTTCACATCGGATGAGAATCTGTTACTGGCTTGCTAAAGAAAATGGGTGCTTTGAGGAAATACTCTGAATGTCTCAGAGAGTCCAATACCCATGGTACGTCCCCAGAGATGTAAGCTCCCAGGCCCAAACAAGGAAGTAGGGATCATTCAGCTACCCCTGCATTTTCAGGCTTATGTGCTGGCAGTGAGGCTTCCTTGAGAGCAAACTATTCCTTTAATGGAGAAAGGGGACAAGCCAGAAGAAAAAGCAAGTCCAGCATAAATAAAAGCTATGTCCCACGGGGCTTCCAGAAGGGAATCAGGTCTGGGATTCCTGTGGTTTCCTAATGATGTTACTTTCGTTTAACAGTAAAATCTTAAAATACAAAGGGCCTGTGTGTTTATCTTCAGGGACTGAACAGAGCCAGTGGTGACAGTTACCAAGAGAAAAAGCTCCGGAAACCTGCAGCAAAGAGAGAGAAAACACAGGGAGCTGGTCTGCTCTGAGGAGATGAGCCTGGAACTCATCCTCACGGCTTCAGAGGCCCCTGGCAGCTGTCCTCCAACCCCCAAATCTCAAAGGGTCAGAAGAGATTGTACTGAACATCAGGCCCAGCACTGTCTCCCATCGGGCAGGAGATGGTACGTCTTTGCACTTGTGCTAATGAAAAGGGTGGTGGTCTGGTGGCATAAAAGTCACTCTTCTCCTCTCCCCACAATTTCTGAAGGTCTGTGAGCAACTCCTAAATAGGAAAAGTAATATCTCCTAAACGGATGGTAAACTGTGATCAGTCACATAAAAAGTTAACACTCTCCTCAGAACTACTTAAGAGTAGGGCCTTAATAAGCAGTTCCTTCAACTCATTATCCAGGACGAAGCCCACAAAACTATGAGCTCATGAAGACGAGCATCATAAGCACTTCCCCTCATGAAAGAGACAGAAGCGGGACAGCAGGAAGAAACCAAGGCGAAAGGAAAAACCTTACAATTATCTGACACATCACATGACGTACATGGGACATTGTGTTTTCTTTTGGTATGGTTTCCCTTCTTAGTCATAAAAACCTATTTCTCTACTTAAATACAGGCATCCTTGAAGACAATCAGGTGTAGCTTTTGTATTTTGTTTATCACAGAGAAAGGATTCTGTCCAGCGTGGAACAGAGAAGCTTTGACATTCCAACACCAAATCACACTCAGCACCGTCTTCTACCTTCCAATAGTCCCTGCTTATGCTTTCTCAGGACCATTCATTTTAATCAGATATTTTCAAAACCAAAACCACTCTTAACATTCCCCCCAAGCACACTCAAATATTTTGGATGAAGTATTTTAAGAATAACCAGTTTTATTTACAGGCCAGAAAGTTTCAAATTCAAAACTTATCTAATATAAAAATATACTTCCTAGCTGAAGTCCCATTTCACGGTACCATAGTGGAAATACACGTAAAACCCTGCATCCAGGTCCATGTAACTTCAGATGCATAGCTAACCCAAGATTTTCTATTTTCTAGGAAGTATTTTCTTGCTTCAGAATAACTGAAACTGATTCAGCACCACTTGAGGTAGGTTTATGTTGCCCATATAAGACATTTTCCTATTTCTTTTATTCATTCATTCATTAGTGAAATAAACATTTATTCCTCAACTGCTGTGGGAAAGGCATTGTGTTTTGGCCTGTGGGGAATAAAATTATGAATTCAGTATGTTCTCTACCCTCAAGAAGCTTATAGTTTACTGAGGGACAGACAAAGTGGGTAGTGATAGGACAGTGTGAAAGGTTCATTTAAAATACTATGCAGGGCTTCCCTGGTGGCGCAGTGGTTGAGAGTTCACCTGCCGATGCAGGGGACGCGGGTTCGTGCCCCGGTCTGGGAAGATCCCACATGCCGCAGAGCGGCTGGGCCCGTGAGCCGTGGCCGCTGAGCCTGCGCATCCGGAGCCTCTGCTCCGCAACGGGAGAGGCCACAACAGTGAGAGGCCTGCGTACCTAAAAAAAAAAAAAAAAATACTATGCAAAATCAAAACTACAATGCGACATCACCTCACACCAGTCAGAATGGCCATCATCAAAAAATGTACAGGGCCTCCCTGGTGGCGCAGTGGTTGAGAGTCCGCCTGCCGATGCAGGGGATACGGGTTCGTGCCCCGGTCTGGGAGGATCCCATATGCCGCGGAGCGGCTGGGCCCGTGAGCCATGGCCGCTGGGCCTGCGTATCCGGAGCCTGTGCTCCGCAACGGGAGAGGCCACAACAGTGAGAGGCCCGCATACCGCAAAAAAAAAAAAAAAAAAAAAAAAAAAAAAAAAAAAAATGTACAAACAATAAATGCTGGAGAGGGTGTGGAGAAAAGAGAACCCTCAAACACTGTTGGTGGGAATGTAAATTGATACAGTCACTATGGAGAACAGTATGGAGGTTCCTTAAAACACTAAAAATAGAACTACCATATGACACAGCAATCCCACTACCGGGCATATACCCTGAGAAAACCATAATTCAAAAAGAGCCATGGGGCTTCCCTGGTGGCTCAGTGGTTGAGAGTCCGCCTGCCGATGCAGGTGACACGGGTTCATGCCCCAGTCCAGGAGGATCCCACATGCCGTGGAGTGGCTGGGCCCGTGAGCCATGGCCGCTGAGCCTGCATGTCCGGAGCCTGTGCTCCGCAATGGGAAAGGCCACAACAGTGAGAGGCCCGTATACGGAAAAAAAAAAAAAAAAAAAAAAGAGTCATGTACCACAATGTTCATTGCAGCTCTATTTACAATAGCCAGGACATGTAAGCAACCTAAGTGTCCATCAACAGATGAAAGGATAAAGAAGATGTGGCACATATATATACAATGGAATATTACTCAGCCATAAAAAGAACGAAATTGAGTTATTTGTAGTGAGGATGGACCTAGAGTCTGTCATACAGAGTGAAGTAAGTCAGAAAGAGGAAAACAAATACCATATGCTAACACATATATATGGAATCTAAAAAAGAAAAAAAATGGTCATGAAGAACCTAGGGGCAAGATGGGAATAAAGACGCAGACCTACTAGAGAATGGACTTGAGGACACAGGGAAGGGGAAGGGTAAACTAGGACAAAGTGAGAGAGTGGTAGTGTATATATGGACATATATACACTACCAAATGTGAAATAGATAGCTAGTGGGAAGCAGCCACATAGCACAGGGAGATCAGCTCAGTGCTTTGTGACCAGCTAGAAGGGTGGGATAAGGAGGGTGGGAGGGAGGGAGATGCAAGAGGGAAGAGATATGGGGATATACATATATGTATAACTGATTCACTCTGTTATAAAGCAGAAACTAACACATCATTGTAAAGCAATTATACTCCAATAAAAACGTTAAAAATATTAAAAAAATAAAAAATAAAATACTATGCAAAAAAAATATTGCTACGATTTTTGTCAAAGAGTGTTTTACCTAAGTTTTCCCCTAGGAGATTTATGGTATCCAGTCTTACATTTAGGCTTTATTTATTTTTGTACATGTTAGAGAATGTTCTAATTTCATTGTTTTACATGTAGCTGTCCAGTTTTCCCAGCACCATACTGTTTTGTTTACTGTAGCTTTATAGTACAGTCTGAAGTCAGGGAGTGTGATTATAGCAAACACAATAATTATAAATGGAGTATAACCTTTAAAAATTGTGAACCACTATATTGTACATCTGTAACTTATAAACATTGTACATCAACGATAATTCAATTAAAAATTAATTAATTAAATACTATGCAAGTACTTGGAGGGATACCATTATCTCTACCTCCTCCTAGGTATCATACATTCCAATGTTTTCCCAGGGCTTCATTTTATTGAACTATTAAATTTCACCTGAAAGCAGGCCAAAGAACAAGCTCATCTGTGTTCTTCTCATAATTATGATATTCAACCCTTTATTTGCACATCAGGAGTGGATCTCAGTCTGGAAGACTGAGACCCATCACTTTAGAAGATGAAATCATTGTTCAACCTGGTCACAAATGACTATTTAGCTCAGATTTCCCAACCTTTACACTAAGCCATTCTGAGATCCTTTATGACCCAGTTGAGGAATATGAAAGGAGAGGTTTCTCATACTTATTGATGCAGATCAGTTTGGCTTAGAAATATATGTTCCTAGAGAGAAAAAAAGGTGATACCTTTGAAAATAATATGCTTAACTTTGATGGTAAGACTAGAGAGGTATCAGGAAGAGGAGAGAGATTCGAATTAACATGAATGTTGGCTCGGCTGGCCTGGGAGCCTTAGATCTCCCAGATGGATTCATTCAGAAGAGAAGATTGTAGAACATGTGAACTGATGAGGGAGCTTGTAAAAGCTGCACCTGATAAGGCCTCAGGAGGCAATGTGGTGTATCAGAAAGGGTCTGCCCACATGGCGGGGAGACCGAGATTAGAATGCCAACGTCCATACTTACTAGCTCTATGCCCTTGGGCAAGTTACTTAAAATTTCTGCGCTTCAGTTTCCTCATCTTGAGAATTAACAATACTTACCTGAGTACTTGTGAGAATTAGGTGGCATAATGAAAGTCAAGATTCTAACACAGTAGTGGTACAAAGCAGGCACTCAATACATTTGCACTGGGGTGTCCTCCTTAGTGTTTGTTGATAATCGTACAAGATAAAGGTTAAAATGACCCTGCTCGCAGTCTATCCAGAAGTGTGCCCAGCACAGGATCAGGACCTGACCCACAGGGAAAGTCTGCCTGGCCAGAACACCCCCACTGAGGTCCTCACCAGATGCTCCTCTTTTGCGGTCTTACCCTGGTGCCCTCACTCAATGGGAGGAAAACTGAGGTTAGCTTCATGTTCACACCAAAGTGCAAAACCAGAACTGCTAAATGGGGTTACAGAGAGGCAGACATCAAAATTTAAGGACACTGTAACTGTAGTAAAACTGCCTCAGGAGATCATAAATGTCCTTTCTTTGGAGTTCTCAGGCAAAGACTGCAAGCCCAGCAGTCAGGACTGCTGTGAAAGGGCATTTAAAACGAGGTGAGGTTCAAGCATCAGTATCAGTAAAACAGCTTCCAACACTATGATTCTCTGAAAGCAACTGAACTGATATTCAGGTCTCTTACTCTCTAAGATTTCCTCAATCCAATACAAATCCTGACCAACTATAATGCTGGGAGAACACAGTTTGGATTGTTATAGTTTCAGGTAAACTGAAGTTTAAGCAGAAGAGATCCAGCTTCAGTCCTTATTAAGGATATTTTTTTTTAATGTACCATTATACTTTCTTTACTTAAAAAGAGAATTCTGGGGCTTCCCTGGTGGCGCAGAGGTTGAGAGTCCCCCTGCCGATGCAGGGGACACGAGTTCATGCCCCGGTCCAGGAAGATCCCACATGCCGCGGAGCGGCTGGGCCCGTGAGCCATGGCCGCTGAGCCTGCGCGTCCGGAGCCTGTGCTCTGCAACAGGAGAGGCCACGACAGTGAGGCCAGCGTACCGCAAAAACAAAAAAAAGAGAGAGAGAGAATTCTGAACAAACTGAATTTTTATGTATTTACTAAAAATCTTACATTATATTATTATTCTCATTGTCTGAGAGTCCAGGACAGGTGTTAGAAAGGAACTGCAAATCATCTTAGGAACTACATTAAAAGGAAAATGCATGTCTCCTGAATTATACGGGTGACAGATACGTGGAGGTAAGAGAAATTTTATGGTATGTCAGTCAATACAGGCCTCAGCATTTCAAAGGGTAGCACATCGGGTGACTTACATCCACTTTTATCTTTACCTCCATAGATACAGGAATTCACCAGTGTAGTCTTAAAAATGGTCATATATGTGTTCTAGTTTTTGCAAGTCAACTTAAAGTTTTGATACTAGAGAAAAACTCCTAAGAAAGCAGATGCTTTTAATAAATATACTTCCGATGTACTCCTTCTCTTCGAGAAACAATACGAGTGTGGCCTATTATATATTCATGTACTTAAAATAGCAGCACTGGCACCTTGAATTACCACCATCTTTAGTCCCAGCTTACCACAGAGTGTCACTTGGCAGTATGTCACTCTGGCCTAACACCAGCATCAATCAGATACACCAGCTCCTAAAGAGGGAATAGATTATGGCTAAATAAAGTTAACCTTGGTTTCTCTAAACTTTAAACCTTCCTAATACTTGAAAACTAAGTACCACAGTGTATTTTAGGAAAACACACAATAATTTTCTTTCACAGGGCCTGAAATACAGTAGGGACTCAGTAAAATTTTTTAATTGCATCTATGACACAAGAGTATCAGGGTGGGATCTTGCTGACTGGACATTTTTAAATGGTACCCACATTAACACCTGTATTTCAGATGCCACACTTGTCCCACTCCCATGTCTGATTCATCCATGCCCTTGAATTGTTTATAGGCTTCTCAATAGATCATAAACTGCTTTGAGCACCAGGACTAAGACTTCTTCATTGTTGGATCTCTCCCCTTCCCTGCCTGCAGCCAGCATGGGGCTCATACACTTTCGACACTCAGTACATGAACATAAACAATAATATCATAAACTTATCACATTAAGAAGAGAGCTAGGGGCTTCCCTGGTGGCGCAGTGGTTGAGAGTCCACCTGCTGATGCAGGGGACACGGGTTCGTGCCCCGGTCTGGGAAGATCCCACATGCCGCGGAGCGGCTAGGCCCGTGAGCCATGGCCGCTGAGCCTGCGTGTCCGGAGCCTGTGCTCCACAACAGGAGAGGCCACAACAGTGAGAGGCCCACATAACGCAGAAAAAAAAAAAAAAAAAGGGGGGGGGCTTTTTATTCAACTACAAGAGAAATAAGCAGATGTGTTTATGAAAAGTTATTTTGACTGACATTTATGCAATGTACCCCAAAAAATCCACAATCACTATTCTTAGTCTCCCTGACAAGTTTCCAAAATATAAGATGCTCAAATATCACATAGTTGCTCTACTCATCAGGTGAAAGATGCTCCTGAAATTCTAGATATAATGGCAGTCAGCATAGTATAGCAGCTAAAATCAGACTCCAGAACCAGCTACCTGGATTTGAAACCTGGTTCCACCACTCAGTAACTATCTAAACTTGGGTAAGTTAATTATCTCAGTTTCCTCATCCATAAAATGGGAAAACTATCTACTTCATAAGGGTTATTCTAAGGATCGAATGATACAGAGGAAGCACTTATGCTGTCTGTCTTATTGTAAGTTATTATAGTAAATGACTTATTGTGCCATTAATATATAGTATTAAAGGCACTCAGAATATTTTTTAAATGAAAAATATTTTAAGCTTATACATCAACATTGTTGTAGATTATAAATGATGCCACCTGGTCACTCAAGCATCTTTGCTCTTTAATTATGTTACCTTCCATTTGGGCAGAGATTTTAGTGCGAAACCAGTCTAGGAAGCCCATAAAAGGGAACATCCATTTAAATTGACAAACTGTTCACATTTCTCATCATCTTGATTTTTTTTAAAACATGTTACTTGGGGAGAATTCACTTCAGTGCAGACAAGCTAATCCTTCCCTGCTCTTCATAAATTAATAAAGCCCCAGCATCAATTACCCTACAGCCTCTTGCTTTGCAAGATCACTACAGGGAAGAAATCAATCTTTCACCGCAGAGTTTAAGTAAGCAATTTTCTTCTCAATCTTTCTATTCCTCCAATATTAAAGTTTTTTTAAATAATACATGCAGTTTTCTAAAATTTGGTTCAATCATTTTGTTTTAAAGGGTTTCCCAAATGTAGTCCATCATTCATCAGAAAGTCCTGGTCTTTCTATGTATTTTTATTATTTGCCATATAAATAAGTTGTATGGTGTATTCTATCCATTTCTACATGTATCAACATCAATTCCTCGAGTTGGGGTTGGGGGGTTACAAATACACCCTAGAAGGAGAAAGAGTTTGTCAAAAAAATAATTTTTCTAAGTTTGTCAATTTTCCAGTACTAAATTTTCTAATGGAGATGTACCAAGAGAAAAGTAAGCATGGGAGGAGAAAAATAAGTAACAACTACCATGTACCAGCTGTCTGCTATGGATCAGGCACTGGGCTAGGTGTTTAATTATCTTATCTCATTTTAACCCAACAAGGTAAACATTATTCCCCAAGAAATGGGGAGTAAAAGGAGTGTGTACACATATATTATCAGGGTAATTTTTTCCTAAGCATGGGGGGGGGCGGGAATGACTACAAGAAGATATATTCAAATATAAATAGTTAATTCTGAGTGGTGGGAGTATGGGAATTTATTGTATTTTTCCTTGTACTTTTCTGATTTTTTTTTTATTCCTGAAGGAAGGAAGGAAAAAAAGAAGGAAAAAACAAAGAGGTTAAATAAGTTTCCAACTAATAAGTGGTGGAGTTGGGATTTGAACCCAGGCCTATCTCACTGGAAAGCCACACCAAGCCAATAAAATATAGCCAGCTATTTTTGATCTGAGGAGGATCAAAAACACTTTGGAAGTTCTGAAAGGAGACTTGTTCACAGCCTCATTTATGTTACCAAGTGAATGAAACATCCATAATTTCCTCAAACTCCCCATTTATTATTTACCTACTAAAACAAACAAGATACTGGTAGAGATGGTAGAGAAGCAGCATCAACAAGGTCAGCCCAGCACTGCCAGGTAAACAGGAAGATTCCATGATGCCAGAGCAAATGAGTGAAGCTCTTAGGTAAGGATTACAGAAGACCAGCTGTGTCCTATAGGATACATGGCAGGGCATGCGGGAGTTCATTAGAACTCACAGCGAGATGGGGCTTGGTGGAGACCTCATGGGGCAATTCTTTCTGCATCAACCCACCCTATATCTCATCCAGGAAAAATCTGGGCCATCTTGAAGTTCCCCCAAGAAACTGCAGATATGATTTGTCTCTGAAAATAATTTGTCAAATGTGAAACAGGAGACAGGAAGCTGGTTCATTAGCTGAGAAAGCAACAAACCAAAGACCCTCTCCATAGAGAGAAAATGTTAAATGATGAGGACTTGGGGTATAATCAGTCTCGAGTAATTTTTGTGCCATTGTTGTATTCCCTCTTGTGCAGGGGCCAGCTGTCACAATCACTGTGTCTCAGAGTTAGGATAACATTCGAGATGATTCAAACTAAGTTGCCCAGACTTTTAAAAATGTGTTTGAAAACTCTTGCACAATATCAGACAGTAGAAAAATCTCATTAACCACTCACTGATGTTAAAGATTTGATGCAGTGAGTCAACGCTTCAGATGCTTCCTTTCTGTATGTCCAACAGTTGCACTACAAAATTTGGTGTACAACTGGTCAGAATGGCTATCATCAAAAAGAACACAAATAACAAATGTTGGCAAGGATTTGGAGAAAAGGGAACCCTCGTACACTGTTGGTGGTAATGTAAGCTGGTGCAGCCACTGTGAAGGATTCTCAAAAAACTAAAAATAGAACTACCATATGACTCAGCAATTCCACTCCTGGGTATATATCTGAATAAAACAAAAACACTAATTCGCAAAAAGTATATGCACTCCAATGGAAGTAACCTAAGTGTCCAGGTTTAGAGTGAAAAAACAGTGCTTATGTGTCAGTCCCAATCCCCCAATTTATCCCTCCCCCCCTTATCCCCTGGTAACCATAAGTTTGTTTTCTACATCCGCGACTCTACTTCTGTTTTGTAAATAAGTTCACTTGTACCCTTTTTTTAGATTCCACATATAAGTGATATCATATGATATTTGTCTTTCTGTGTCTGACTTACTTCACTCAGTATGACAATCTCTAGGTCCACCCACATTACTATATATAAAATAGATAACTAATAAGAACCTGCTGTAGAGCACAAGGAACTCTACTCAACACTGTGTAATGGCCCTTATGGGAAAAGAATCTAAAAAAGAGTGGCTATATGTATAACTAATTCATTTTGCTGTACACCTGAAACTAACACAGCATTGCAAATCAACTATACTCCAACAAAAATTAAAAAAAAAAAAAAAGACAGCGCTGCAGGGACAGACAGCACATGACAGGGGAGAAGTAGGATGGCCCCAGTCAGGACAGACGTGAAACTAGCCACTCTCCCACCCAATCTACTAACAAGGGCTGCTGGGAGTGGCGGCTATATTTTGCAATTGCCTCTAGTTCAAGAGGTCACTTTTCATTTCTCCAGGGCCTTGCAATCATGGGAAATGGGGGAAGGGGGAGCAGTAGGGGCCAAGGGTAAGGAAGGGGGGCTTCACGCCGCAAAGAGCATGGGAGGGCTGCTGCCAGTGGAGCCTCCCTTCTTCAGTGGGAATAGCTGGCAAACGGAAGAGAAAAGCCTGGTGGGGTGGAGAAAGTAGATGGGGGAGAAGGAGGGGGAGACATTCTGTCAAGAGATCCCAAACTCCACGAGGTAGAGAAGCAAGTCTTCCGACTGGACCTGTAACATGACTGATCCGAAACCACAGACAAGGGGTTGTGTGTGAACCCAGACAGAAACCACAGACGCAGTTCTAAGTGAAGAAAACAAGTCACAAGATCAACGCTGGGGAGACTGGAAGAGGACAGAAAGCAGATGGATGGAGAAAAATGGTTCAGGATGGAGGCTGTAAGAATTCAGGGTCTGAAAGGTGTTTTTTATGTGGTGCTGTATGGACGGCACAAGGACAGACCTGTCATGCTTAAGAAGTCAGAGCTACCCCATGTTCACAGCAGCATTATTCACAGTAGCCAAGGGGTGGAAGCAACCCAAGTGTCCATCAGTGGATGAATGCATAAATGTGGTACATACATATGGTGGCATATTATCTAGCCTTAAAAATGAAGGCAATTCTGACACATGCTACTACTACATAGATGAACCTTGAGGACATTATGCTGAATGAAGTAAGCACGTCACAAAAGGACACATACCCAATGGTGGTTGCCAGGGACTGAGGAGAGAGAGGAATGGGGAGTCGTTGTTTAAGGGGTGCAGAGTTTCAGTTTTGCAAGATGAAGAGTTCTGGAGATGGATGGTGGTGACGGTTGCACAGCAATATGACTCTACTTATTACCAATGAACTATGCTCTTAAACATGGTTAAGATGGCAAAGTTTATGTTGCATGTATTTTATCACAATGATTCAAAATGAACTTTAAAAAAAAGCCAGAGAGTTGCAGATCAGCGATTGGTGTTGGGCAGTTTTGAATATGTCTCTCTTACAGCAGTATCTTCCAAGACACAGTTCATCTTCCGGCAAAGGTTTTTGAGCCCCTACCCTGTGCAAGCGGTATGCTAGACACTGGGAACATCGATTAAGTAAGGCACAGTCCAGCGTGAGATGCAGACTGGGAAACAGAGCAGGACAATTCCACGTGGCCAGGACAAGCCTGACCAGAGGAAGCACCAGATTCAGACTCTGGGGTCAAAGGTACTTTCCAGGGGCTTCCCCGGTGGCGCAGTGATTGAGAATCTGCCTGTCGATGTGGGGGACGCGGGTTCGTGCCCCGGTCCAGGAGGATCCCACATGCCGCGGAGCAGCTGGGCCCGTGAGCCATGGCCACTGAGCCTGCGCATCCGGGAGTCTGTGCTCCGCAACGGGAGAGGCCGCAACAGTGAGAGGCCCGCGTACCGCAAAAAAAAAAAAGTACTTTCCAGAAGGAATGATGCCTCAGCTGAATCCTAAAACTAGCAGTTATCATATAGAGGTAGCGGAGAAAAGAGTACCAAAGCAAAGAGCATGTGGCAAGAGAGAATGTGGTGAACTTTAAGTACCACCTGTAATGCATCCTGCCTGGAGCACAGAGTGGGAAGGTGTGATTTGAAGAGAGGAGGATGGAGAGTCAAACAGCATCCACACATCAACAGTGAAAATTATTTTTCTGGGCAGTGACAAACCGGTTGGGGGAAGGATGCTTTAGCTTCTGATGCATGATTAAGTTTGTGGAAAGAATATCATTAATGGCATATTAGGACAAGCATAGAATAGTTGAGAGTAAATGAAACACCAACTATCCATGTGGACATAAGCTCTTTTGGTGAGGGGCGGGGGGGGGCGGGTGGTAAAATACACGTATCATAAAATTTACCATCTTAACCATTTTTAGTGTGTAGTTCAGTAGTGTTGAACTGTTGTGCAACCAATCTCCAGAACTCTTTATCTTCCCAAACTGAAACTCTGTAATCCATTAAACAATTCCCCATCCTCCCTCCTCCAAGCCCCTGGCAACCACCATTCTACTTTCTGTCTCTATGAATTTCATGATTCTAGGTGCCTCATATAAGGGGTACCTATCTGTCTTTTTGTGACTGGATTATTTCACTTAGCATAATGTCCTCAAGGTTCATCCATGTTGTAGCATGTCAGAATTTCCTTCCTTTTCGAGGAGGAAAAAGATTCTACCATATGTCAAGAATATACAATGGAGAAAAGATAGTCTCTTCAATAAGTGGTTCTGGGAAAACTGGATGGTTACATGTAACAGATTGAAATTAGAATACTCCTTAACACCACACACAAAAATAAACTCAAAATGGATTAAAGACCTAAATGTAAGGCCAGACACTATAATACTCTTAGAGGAAAACATAGGCAGAAACCCTTTGACATAAATCGCAGCAAGATCTTTTCTGACCCACCTCCTAGAGTAATGGAAATAAAAACAAAAATAAACAAATGGGACCTAATGAAACTTAAAAGCTTTTGCACAGCAAAGGAACCCATAAACAAGACGAAAAGACAACCCTGAGAATGGGAGAAAATATTTGCAAACGAAGCAACTGACAAGGGATTCATCTCCAAAATATACAAGCAGCTCATGCAGCTCAATATCAAAAAAACAAACAACCCAATCCAAAAATGGGCATAAGACCTAAATAGACATTTCTCCAAAGAAGACATACAGGTGGCCAACAAACCCATGAAAAGATGCTCAACATCACTAATTATTAGAGAAATGAAAATCAAAACTACAGTGAGGCAACCATAATCCAATAAAAATTAATTTAAAAAAACACTAGTCCTAAATGTTGAGAAATGGGTGAGGCCAAATAAAATAAATGTGAACAATCAAAAAAAGAAACTTACAGTGAGGTATCACCTCACACCAGTCAGAATGGCCATCATCAAAAAATCTACAAACAATAGATGCTGGAGAGGGTGTGGAGAAATGGGAACCCTCTTACACTATTGGTGGGAATGTAAACTGATACAGCCACTACGGAGAACAGTATGGAGGTTTCTTAAAAATCTAAAAATAGGGCTTCCCTGGTGGCGCAGTGGTTGAGAGTCCGCCTGCCGATGCAGGGGACACAGGTTCGTGCCCCAGTCCGGGAAGATCCCACATGCCGCGGAGCGGCTGGGCCCGTGAGCCATGGCCACTGAGCCTGCGCGTCCGGAGCCTGTGCTCCGCAGGGGGAGAGGCCACAACAGTGAGAGGCCCGCGGACCGCAAAAAAAAAAAAATCTAAAAATAGAACTACCATATGACCCAGCAAGCCCACTCCTGGGCATATACCCTGAGAAAACCATAATTCAAAAAGATACATGCACACCAATGTTCACTGCAGCACTATTTACTAGCCAGGACATGGAAGCAACCTAAATGTCCATCAACATGGAATGGAATGGATAAAGAAGATGTGGTACATATATACAAAGGAATATTACTCAGCCATAAAAAGGAATGAAATGTATCATTTGCAGAGACATGGATGGACCTAGAGACTGTCATACAGAGTGAAGTAAGTCAGAAAGAGAAAAAAATGTATATTAACGCATATATGTGGAATCTATAAAAATGGTATAGATGTACTTATTTGCAAAGCAGAAATAGAGACACAGACATAGAGAACAAATGTATGGATATCACTCTCAAACGTATGGATCAATTGGGAGATTGGTATTGACATATATACACTACTATGTATAAAAGAGATAACTAATGAGAACCTACTGTACAGCAGAGGGAACTCTACTCGGTGCTCTATGGTGACCTAAATGGGAAGGAAATCCAAAAAAAGAGGGGATATATGTATACGTATGGCTGATTCACTTTGCTGTACCGGAGAAACTGACACAGCAGTGTAAAGCAGCTATACTCCAGCAAAAAATAATTTTTAAAAAGATTCCACCCTGTGTATAAACCACATTTTGTTTATCCATTCATCCATCAATGGACACTTGGGGTGCTTCCACCTTTTGGCTATTGCGAATAATGTTGGTATAAACGTGGACGTACAGATACCTTTTCCAGACCCTATTTTCTATTCTTTTGGGTATACAGTTGACCCCTGAACAACACAGGTTTGAACTGTGCTAGTCCACTTATATGCAGATTTTTTCAATAAATACTACAGTTCTACACAATCTGCAGTTGATTGATTCCACAGATGTGAAGCTGTAGATACAGAGAAACTTGAGCATCTGTGGATTTTGGTATCCACAGCTGGTCCTGGAACCATATGCTGCAGACACCTAGAGACGACTGTATACCCAGAAGAACTGCTGGATCTCATGGTAATTCTAATTTTAATTTGGGGGGGAACAGTCATACCATTTTCCATAGCAGCAGCACCATTTTACTTTCCCTCCAAAAGTGTACAAGGGTTTCAATTTTTCACACATTCTTGCCAACACTTATTTTCTGTTTTTTTTTTTTAATAGCAGCCATCCTAATGGATGTGAGGTAGTTACAACCACCTTATTAGCGCTTCTGAGCCTCCAATTTCCTCATCTGTAAAATGAGCATGTTGGACTACATGATCCCGAAGGAGCTCAAATTTCATGATTCTATGAATTGAGAGGAGAATTAGGTTGATTTACTGGGAAAACTCAGGTCATTTACTCATTCTGAGGCTGACATTCCCTAACTATAGTCACAGCACTGACACCCACTCTGGATATGGTTTCAAGTAAAACACAGACTGAAATTCAAGTGCAAAGAGCATTAACTTAATGAGAAAGTTTAAGAGAGCCTGGTCCCAGCCTTCCATGGCAAGGACATGGATACCACTGGATGCTGAAGGTAACTGGTCGACACAAGTGGAGCGAATTTCACATGCCACTCGTCTTCCCACAGGTGGGTTAATTATTAGCAACGACTATAATGAGGACACCTACTCACTGTTCAACTTTCACTCGTAGAAAGGGATAAATTGATTGCAACTAATTTTTTTTTTTAATGGTCAGGCTGGGAGGGCAGAGAGAGATGGTCACTTCCCTGGGAAATTTGTTATGTTTTTCTGATGTGGGGTGAATCCTCCCCACTCTCAAATACAGTGGCTAAAACTTGAAAGAGAAAATGTATTTTCTTCAATGAGACACCCTGAAGAAAAGTCAGCACTAAGTCCCCAAGAAGAATACTGTTTTTACAAACAGGTGAACAAAGGCAAGCAGGATGATTTGCAGAAAATCCAGAAACATCAAAAACAGAATCCAGGACTCCTGAACTCACAGCACAAATACTGTTTGCAAATTTAGTTCCTCCTCTAAAAAGGAGAATTATTATTATCACATCTTTCCACGAATAACAACAAAAAATCTATTAATATGGATGTGTACAGACTTTAGCTCCATGTAAATCTGTGCCTTTTTGTAGGAACGCTGAAACATTGTGGACCTCGATGTGGGAATCAAACTTGAGAAGCCTCCTTAACGACCTATTAAGAATCCTCGGGCTTCCCTGGTGGCGCAGTGGTTGAGAGTCCACCTGCCGACGCAGGGGACACAGGTTCGTGCCCCAGTCCGGGAAGATTCCATATGCCATGGAGTGGCTGGGCCCGTGAGCCATGGCCGCTGAGCCTGAGCGTCTGGAGCCTGTGCTCCACAACGAGAGAGGCCACAACAGTGAGAGGCCCGTGTACCGCAAAAAAAAAAAAGAATCCTCCTCCAACATGAAGACCACAACCTCCTCACAGCGTTGAGGGTTGAGTCCCTTATACCTTCCGTGGGTCATCCTGGGATAATATGGGCAGAAAAAGCTCAGAGAGGGCCACCAACGTGGGCTAAAAGACATCTGCCCCAAAGAATCAAGATGTATGGAGAAAACAAGAAGGACTTTTGTGTCCCTTTCCCACTAGTTTTTAATTACATTATAACTGATTCTAGAAACTGTGTGATCTGACAAATCAGAAAACTGCTGGATATCAGAGGCGACAGACTGGGCCGGAAGAAGGCAGTGCAGGTCCCGGATCAGGGAAAGGAGCAAGCCTGCCCTCTGCTGGCAATCCTGGGTAGTGGCAGTAAGATGTGAGGAGAAGATCTCCACCTTGAGCTGGAGGAACTAGACACACAAAAAAACCAAGACACCCAGCTACAGCAACTTTCATACACAGCAGAAACCTTATGGAAGAGATTGCAGGCCAAAGAGCAAACTTTGATGTTGCCTTAGTGACCATGTCCTGGAACACTCCTTTTTGCAAATGGTGTTGAGAAGGCAATACTGGATGAGACCGAAAAAGAGCTCCATCTGAAAGACTAGGCATGGGCAACGATGAGCATTCATTAGAAACAACTCTCTTCCAACATAAGATATTAAAATATATTTCTATACAGAGTCCATTATAAACATCTACTTGTTCATGCCCTCTCCAGAAAAAAATATTACATTATTGTTCAATGACATTGAAAGTAAAATCATGACAGAAATGCCAAGAAGCAAGTAGGGAAAAAAAGGTCCTGCGGTCTGGGGAGGGAGATAGGTCAGATCCATATTTAGAACTGAGTAGGTAAAATTTTACAGTGCTGTTAAGGACATATTCTATAAAGACAACACAGCTGAATTATCTGTCTTTGCTATTTTCCTGCTGCCTGGTATATACATTTTCAAATTTTCTTTCTAACAAGAGTGGTATCCTCTAATCCTCCCTACTCACTTCATCCTCACATAGAGATAAGATTGCACTCTCATTATCGGTTAGTATTATGTACTAAATGTTCACTTATCAAGTAGTTATTGTCAAATAGCCATATCCTCAAACAGCTTTCAATCTAGTTGAGAAGGCAGTTCACAGACAGTAGTGTTCTATGTTCAAGAGGCAGTTACACTAGATGAATTTTGAGGTTCCCTTTAGCTCTAATTTTATATCCAGAAATACTAGATTACTAAAACTATCTTAAGTACCTGATGTCCTCGCAGCCTCTGCGCCATTATCTCTGCCTGGAATATTTCCCCAGCCCACCTACCCTTGGCTACATAACACATTTCTGTCCTTCTTCTCATTCTAGTTCTTTTTTGAAGTGCTTCAAGGAGGATTTGGGTGATTCTCACCTTGGACCCTACTGTCCTTGTACACACAGGCAGTTGCCTACTTTCAGATATAATGTGTTTACTTATCATCTTTTCAACTGAAACACATAAAAGAGGAGCAATCGGGCTTCCCTGGTGGTGCAGTGGTTGAGAGTCTGCCTGCCGATGCAGGGGACGCGGGTTCGTGCCCCGGTCCGGGAAGATCCCACATGCCGCGGAGCAGCTGGGCCCGTGAGCCATGACCGCTGAGCCTGCGCGTCCGGAGCCTGTGCTCCGCAACGGGAGAGGCCACAGTGGTGAGAGGCCCGTGTACCGCAAAAAAAAAAAAAAAAAAAGAGGAGCAATCTCCTCGCATGTTATTGGACAAGAGTAAGCCATCCTTTCCCAAAGAGCTAAAGAAGTCTAAAATCCCTAATTATGATCATCTAATATCTCCTCCTCAAACAATCCCATCCCATCAATTTTTTTTAAATGTGAGGAACCCCAACTCCAAGCTTCTCAATTGCCTTCAAAAGGCAAGTATCCAAATGCTGGTAGAAAGGGCAGCCTCTAAACCTCCCCACAGCAGAAATAATGGCACTAATAGTAAGTAATACGGCCAGACACTGTTCTATAAGCATTCTATATAATTTCACTCAGTTCTCATCACCACCCTGTGAAGTGGGCATTATCTTCATGTCCCTTCTTTCACTGATGAGAAAAATGAAGCACAGGGATGTCAAGGAACTTACATGAGACTGCACCTTGAGGAAGCGGCAGAACCAGGATTCAAGTTGCGACAGTACAGAGAACGTAAATTTAACACGGTTCTTAGGAAAGCTTAAAAGAGGAAGAGAACTCCCCCTGCTGGCGGTATATACAGTTTTCTTTTGTCACAACTGATAGCAAGGGCACCACCAAGCAGGGGAGCCCTGACTGAGTCACCAACCAGTAGAGTGAGTTCCTGCAATGTTTTCTTTTTAACTGAAGTATAGTTGATTTACAATACTGGGTTAGATTTAGGTGCACATCACAGTGATTCGGTTTTTTGTTTTGTTTTTTTGTTTTGCAGATTATATTCGGCAACACTCTTAACTCTTCCAACCTCACTTTGCCCAGCCCTAAGGTTGGGAGTAAACAGAAATCAGATTTAAGTTCTCTTCTAGCTCTAAATTACTATGACTTTGAGATTCAGATGTTTTTCTCTAAAAACCAGTTCTCTCTGTAATGTGCACAAGAAACAGCTACAAACAGTTTTCTTTTTTTCCAAAGCCACAAGAAGATCTCAGGGGCTTCCCTGGTGGCGCAGTGTTTAAGAATCCACCTGCCAATGCAGGGGACACGGGTTCCAGCCCTGGTCCGGGAAGATCCCACATGCCGCGGAGCAACTAAGACCCAAGTGCCACAACTACTGAGTCTGCGCTCTAGAGCCCGCAAGCCACAGCTACTGAGCCCACGTGCCACAACTACTGAAGCCTGTGCACCTAGAACCCATGCTCCGCAACGAGAAGCCACCACAATGAGAAGCCTGCACACTGCAACAAAGAGTAGCCCCACTCGCCGCAACAAGAGAAAGCCAGTGCGCAGCAACGAAGACCCAACGCAGCCAAAAATAAATAAATAAATTTATTTTTTAAAAAAAAGAATCTCTCAGAAGTTAGAGGTTCAAAAGCTATACAGTACTTTCAAATATTTCACAAATTTGCAGTAAGGATAAGAATAAGTAAATTTGACAAAAAAATTCAGCTGCAAGACACTAAGAGTTTAAAGGAAATGAGAGGAAACTGTTGCTAAAATATGTTGTAAGCAATAATAATCCAATTTCTTTCACCTAGTCATAGTCTTACTTTAGGGCAGACCACGCTGCTAATTATATATCAAAACAAACCTAAATCTGTTATCAATATAAACAAATTTATACCAAAAGTCACAACTCTGCAACCAAGTTCCAAAGTTAAGGGACATCCACCTTAATCTAAATGCTAACTTGTTTATATGTCAATTATATCTCAATAAAGCTGAAAAAATACTAATTTCTTTCCATCCAGCAAAACAAATGAGTTTATGAAAAAGGAATACATACATGTGGGTTAAGAAAGAAGATTCAAAAAAAATTCCATCTAATTTTGGTCCCCACCAAAATCCCACTAAAAATAAAGCTAAGAGATTTTTGTTTATCATAACCCACAAGGACCAAGAAGTAAAAAAAAAAAAAAAAAAGCATCAGAGACAATAGCAGTAGAATTTTGAAGATGAAAAAACATGGACAAGTAGAAATT